>NC_061517.1:15022500-15177500 GCF_022379125.1 Scophthalmus maximus
GTTCCAAATACTTACCTTTTTCTTATGATGTGTAGACCTTTAGCTGGCAGCAGGAAACCAAGCCAGTGAAAAGGATGGCACACTGTTGAAGGTGTGACAAGTAGCGTACTCAAGAGGCTAGCAGAGACAATATTTTGCCACAGAGTCCACTGGTATCAAGGTGTTTAGCTGTGAAAAACCTCAGTTGACAAGATTCAAATTAAGAAGGTGTGAACACCCTTCCAGGGCTTGAGGTGAACTTGCTGAGAGGAAGACACTTATGAAGAAAGTTTACCCAAAGGCGACGGAGTATTCTGCTGTTAAACTAGCAAATGTTGATTTGGACATTCCCGGACTGTCTTTGTGCCATGTGCTTTAAACTGCACTTAGGTCTTTAGAAAAACGGTCACCTGCAGCAGGTGTGGTGCTACTCTCTAAAGTGTTACTTCTGGGCATTTCATTGAACATTTTATCTCTTAAATTTTCTCTTCAAAGTCCTTTGAGATTAAAAGGAACAACAGAGACGTCAAGTAGGCCCTGTTTACTCACGCTCAGAGCAATTGTAGCCAGCACAGTCACAATAAACAGTAGGATCTGTGAAGTAAAAAAAAAACTTTCTTGTGAGGGATGGCGAAAATTGAATAGATACCAAAATTCCTTTGTGAGTGCCATAAACTCACCAAGAGGGTTAAGATTACTGGAGCTTAGATTGTATTGAACAAAAAAAAAAGGCCCAAATGCCATACCTCTCAAGACAACTCCCAAACTAATGAATCAAAACCCCCACAACTACTGAAGTCTAATTATCTACACAATTAAATCTAATACACAAGAAGAATTGGCCTTGACTCACTCCTGCTCAGCTACTTGTTAGACATAGGTTTCACACCACAGGCATAAAATATAAAAACATAACCCTTAAGGGATAAAGCAATATGGATAATGGATGGATTGAGGTATTTGTGCATCAGGTCCTTTGTGTTGTTTTTGATGTTTGTTGGGTTTTGGGGTTTTATGTGGCCCATAGCCCAACTCAGAGTTTGCCCACAGGAAACCCACATAGGGGCCCCAAATTTCTAACCCACAGGGCCCATGTGGGTTTTTATGTGGACTTGCCCGACTAGTCTTTTCCACAGTAAGCCCACATAGGGGCCCCAAACTGCTAATCCACAGACATGGCCTGGGGGGGACATCTAGTTTTTTCGCAAACTAACGTGATCACTACAAGCAGGCAGATGTCATTTTAGTTTCTCCATGACAATTATATTATTCAACAGTATTAGTTTCACCAGTGCACTGTGGCTGTGTAAAACATGATGCTGAGAGATTGGGGACGAAACTGTTAATGAACTATTGTTTTCTACACATTTGTTGAGTTATTGGTTTGATTAAATAATTCATTGGCATTTTACCTTTTATCGTTATGACCCTAACTCAAGTCAATTTCACTTCACCTGGTTCACAGTGTCTCTGCTCTGCTTGCTGTGTGTGTGTGTGTGTGTGTGTGTGTGTGTGTGTGTGTGTGTGTGTGTGTGTGTGTGTGTGTGTGTGTCTGTGTTTTGTGTGGAGGAGTGTTCACTGCATATATAGTCTAGCCAGTGTATAGAAGATAAATAATCAGGTTAAACAGGAGCTGATCACATGATGCTTCGTATTAAAATGTGACATATTGACATGTGTTGGGCCGCGAACAGTTCTACTTTACATGGGGCCCATGTGGGTTTTCTGTGGGCTATAGCCCAACTGTAGGCTTGATATAGTTAGCCCCCATAGGGGCCCTAAAGGGCTAAACCCCAAGTGATCCGTGTGGGGCTCGCCCACTGATTTTTTTTTCTTAACTGCATATAATTGGGTCAGCTGTTCCTGGTTGTGAACCCCACTTGTTTGCTCCTGGTGCTCCACACTCACTGTCCTTAGTTTTTTGTTTTATTTGTCATGGTCTTTGAGCAGGGTATGACACCCTTATTGCATTACATATAGTAATATGATATTATTGATCAAAAACACAGGTAGGTTTTGGGTCACCTGCATGTCATTCGATCAGCAGATCTACGTCACACTGCATTGCAAGCTAAGTTACTGAAGCAAGACTTGAAGGCTATAAAAAGCTTTTCAAAATGTAAAAATGATGGGAACAGCCAGGCAACGGCCAGGCTAGAGGAGATGGAGGAAGAGCCTGGGCTACCAGTGTTTCTTGTTCCTGACAATGTCTCTGACCTCAACCAAGCAACACTTTAAAGACATGTATTCAATAATAGACGTATGCCTACATTTCACTTCAAGACAAGGCTAGATTTCAAATGAATGAATGAATGAAGATGGATGAAACACACTTCTTTATATTAACCAATCACATGTCACTTGTGTAAAATACAAGGACCGTGTCAAAACTGAATAAGATTTTGAATGAATAGCGATACCCTGTCATTTGAGTTCTGGAATATTTAAGACCAGATCCATTTCAAATATAAACAAAAAGTACAGAGGACATCACAATTTCCTTTTTAAAAATACTGCAGAAGACATCACAGAAAAATGATGGGTTTTACATGAAGTTCTGCAGACCCTCTGACTCACTGAACGACCTTATTACCTTTTGTAATAATCGCAACTGACATGCGCAGGACTTTCCACATGAATTTATCAACCTATGATAAAATGTCAAAAGTAATATGAGCAAGGCCTGGCGCTACCAGGTGGTGACTTTTAAGGCTCCCCCCACCCCTTTTTTTTTTCTCAAAGGTGCTCGACTTCAGTTTTAAATTATAGCTGTATGCCTTACGGACATATGCGTCTGAAATGAATAGGGATCAGTTGTCTGTTCAGTACTGTAATTAATATTACATATATATAACAAATATCACATATATGTACATATATTACACATTAAATGTTTTTTTGATAAAAATTTAGTTTAGTATTTGTATGACATAAAATAATCTTGATTGTTACTATATGACAAAAATGCCACCCAGTGACAATTGATAGTTATTCCTTTCTTACCTTTTCCTTTAATGCATAAAGGAGAGTGTTTACCCCAGAGAGTATGCAGATTTATTGATTCTTATATCCCAGAAAAAGTATTTGTTATGGTACATGGTTAACACACTTTATTTCACTATTGTCAACTTAGTGATCAGTTAATTTATTGTGTGTCTTATGGGTATCAAGCAATAATGACTATGTTCATTTTACTAATATAAACTAAATAAATATCACTATTTATATAGTGCCCCTGATTTATAGTACTGGTGCAAATTGAATTCAAATAAAATAAAAAATATGGCATTGTTTTAGTGCTATATGTTCATCAAATTATGCAAAGTATTTAATGAACATATACATCTAGACTCCATTTTATTGTCCATGCATGCATGCGCTATATGCAATAAATTCATCTTCCCCCCCCCCAATCTTAAGGTTGATGTTCAAACCCTGCCTCTGCCATACTTTCACCTGGTCTTGATGCTAAATCCTGAGGTTCTTGGCTGTGTGCCCTTTTTTTCAGCTTGCAATCACGAAAAACACATTTAATTAACAATATGATAATAAACAGGCAACCAACAGGCAATACTTCCATCATAGTGTTGCTCTATCTTGTCTTTTTTACTTGGTCCATATATTTTGTCATCTTAACAGAAGATAGGAGTCGTACATTTGAGGAAAAATATGCCTAACAGAATATAAAAGTACTTTTTAGTCTTTTAGCTGGCTTACTGTTTCGTTAATAGTTCACAAAGCAATTGTGAAAAGGAAAATGAAGAAAGGCAGCTAAATTTGATCACTGACCAGCAGGGTTACAAAGAGTTTAGAGTGTTCTTGTTGTTGATTAGGTGCAAGAATAGGTTTAATGCTGTGCAAATTCTGCAAAGTGCAAAGTGATGGCTCAGTTTTATAGTTCAATTTAGTTCATTGTAAGATTCCATGTTACATCCTGTTTGTATATGAGTTGCATTAATTCAACAGGTTATGTTGGTGGATGTTTTAAAATCTTGTTGTGTGTTGTTACAATCTTGGTACATGTGTTTTTAATTTTCAGCACCTGCCCTTCCAAAGTCTCTGCAGGCCCATGTCACTGTAGACCCTGGATGTATAAATCCACACCGTTAAGAGTTGTATTGTACAGTGTAAATTAAAAAAAGAATGAAAGAAAAAAAGGGGGAAAAAGCAAATCTTCAAGGGGAAATACAATAATTCAACTGCTCCCTTCTTAATTTTATGTCGCTGAATCCAAGCAACATGCTGTGATAGGCAAAAAGTTTTTTTTCTTTTCAAGTTGTCACATTTAATTACCCTACTTATTGTTAAACTACTGTATAATTATAAGGTCATCAGAGTGACTTATACTGTCTGACTCGCATTCAGAAATTGAATGCTGTGACACAAGATATTTTATGGTTTTGCTTTTTTTTTTCTTGCAGGGAGAACTATTTTGGAAGGTGCATGTTTAAATCTGTCAATAATCTCGGCATCGACAGGCGTGAATTGATTTAGTGAGCAATGTGCTGTTTCACCAAATCACTTTAGCAATCTGACAATAAATGAAGTCCTCGAGGCTTTTTTCAGACGTGCTAATGTAAATTCTGACAAAGAAAATCCAATACGCAGATAATCTGTTCACGCTAGAATATTTTCATGCACCAATAAGCAGTTTGATCTGTTATTACCTACCCATGTTCCACGTATTATTATTTTTGATTTGTTTGTATTGGTCGTGAAGTTTAAAAAACAAGACAAAAATTGAAGGAACCAAGAAAACGAACCTCAGAAATGATTAATAATTGACACAGCACATATGCACAAATACTCCGAGCAAACTTATTGAAGTGAAGTAGAACAGAAGACATATGGTGCATAAGGCACCAGATGTCATGCTGCAGAAATACAGATGTTGTAGGGAAACATTACTCAAGCCCAAAGGCCAGCAAATCGTTAATTAATGCTATTAAATTCTTGGAGGAATCCTCATATAATTACACCTGCAGCAGGTGTGGTGCTACAACATGCACTGGTACACTATACTTCCTAGTTCCCCGTGGGCACATCATCGGATGAGACTCTATCAGACACTTCTATTCAGATGAATGAAAATGTAATCATCATCCAAAAGAGACTTTTACAAGTACAAACATTTAACCGTATTACTGCAGTCAGGGCGCGTGTTCTCAGTCTTTGGCTGTTTAATTTACAACTTGTCTCTCGTGCTTTTGCTTAGTTTCCTCTGTTGTGCAACCAGCTATTTTGTGGAAGAATATTGGTAAATGGAAGTGTCAAGGTTTTTCAAGTAAATAAATTAATTTGCGTCATTCATTATCATACCGAATTACAAAGAGACAAAACAAGCAAATGAAGACAGAACATATCTATTGATGGGATTGGAACTTGAGAGACACGTTGTGGAACTTTGAATGTCTCATATTTTCCTCTCTCTGTGTGTTTTGGGCCAGCTAATCTGTACCAAATTGTATGAAATCCTAGATTCAAAAGGAGTCCAGAAATATACTTTATTCTTACATATATACATATCCACTACTTATATCCAGAGAAACTGACAAAATCTAACAAAGAAAAAAAACCTCTCAATAAGATTAATTAGGTGATTAAAAAAAAATCCTGGATTTGCATCTTTGACCGGATCACTGTCAAAATTGAATGGGCTCCGGTCCATACCCCATCCCCCTCAAACTGTCTGGTGCAAATCGAAAATAAACCAAACAGAGAGGTGAAAACATAACCTCCTTGGAAGAGGTAATAAACCCAGAAAGTGATGAGTTATCACTGCTGCCTTCTTCATCACAGGCAGTTGTCTTCCATGTACCAGTAATTTAGATTTTCCTTGACATATGGAAACACATCTGGCCGCATACCAACATTCTCCTTTAAAGCACCTGGAAACTTGACCTTAAAGAGTAACTTCAGCCTATGTTGTTAACATAAAAGCATAGGGTGGCATATGATGTTGTGTAGTTTGTGCAAGCATTTTTAGGTCAAATTTAACGACTTTCTGTTTGTTTTGATTGAACCTTTTATGAGTTAGGGGTAAGGGTTAATAGCAGTCTTGCCTTAGCGGACCGAAAAGCGACAGCATTCTCGGCCAGCTGCAAGTGAAAAAGGGCACTTCAGTAATCTAGCTGCAAGGTAAATAGTGCTATAAAAAATCTTTACAACAAAAAGGTAATTTAAAAGCGGAAGGGTTTAAGTGTGGGGATATTTAGTAATGGAGGCAACAACTTTTTATTCCAGGGTTAATATGTTTGTAAAATGTCAATGCTGAGTTAAGGCCTATTTTGTACTCGGCTGTGTGGTAAGTGTACAAAATTAGACTGCGGGCTAACTGTAGTCTCAGTTAGTGCCTCTAACACAAAACTGCTCATTGCATATGAATAAGGAAGCCTTAAAGGTTTGGGCCATACATAACTGCATTATATACTGTATATACTGGTTGATCAGAATTGATTGACAGATATAGTAAGAACCAATAAGCCTTCTTTGGGTTGTTATTCGAATGCTGCTAAATCGCGATTTGGTGCATGGAAGAATGTGACATCACTCTTTTCCTGCCCATTTTTTAACGCAATGACAAAAGAAGAAATACAAAAATCTTTAATTTGAAAGAACTAAAACTGTTTACAGATAATTTGTTCATGTGGAATCACCTGGGGCCATAGGGCGGGTTCACACCTATCTTGTTTGGTCTAGAGGTGGTTTCAGTCCAGAACAAATTGAACCATGGTTCGGTTCACTTGCAATGTGAAAAACACGTTTTCGGACCAATTGCCAGGAGTTGAGACGACATTAAACAAAAGAAGGAGAAAAAGAAGCTGAAGAGACGCAAAATTGAGCCATGGTACCACATAGGGGGAGGAGGAGGCAAAGCATCTGATTGAAATTTTCACAGGATAGCTTGCAGTGTTTGCCTCCGTCAATATCGCCTGCGAATGATGCAATGTTTGCATGACAAGGATGTACTGTATCTGAAGTTGGTGATGCTGATGGTAATAACATAATAATATTAAATGGCAACAACATTTACAAAATTCATAAATTTTCTTCATTCAAATAGAAAGATTTCTGACCGCCGAACTGACAACATGCAGATGTCAGAGACACGAATGTCTACAAACCGATTAGTGTCAAAAATAATAACAATAACACTGTCTAATAGTGAACACAACAGGAAAAACTAATGTCACACAAAAATCTTTAGCTGGCTCCCTAGATTGCAATTTGAAACCAAAACTTAAAGAATCTAATTGAAGACGTAAACGTTGGTTCGGACCAAGGTCAAGATCCCATTCAAAAACTGACAAATACTCGCAGAGATTATTTAAAATTTTTGCAGATTGAACGCTTATATGACATCGACTAGTTTCCTCCTCTTAAAACAGAGAGGAAAAGTCAGTAATCCAATAATGAAGATATCAAAACAAATGAAGCCTAATTTGCTTGTTTATGAAACCAACAGCTGAATATTAAGGTCATAGAGTCTGAACTACAGCTCAAATTGGAACATTCCTCACATTCCCCACTTGAATGAACCAGTGTTTGCATGTTACTCCATTCCTTGATGTGAGATTAGTCTCTCAGCTGCTTAAGAAGTCAAATGTGGTGAAAGACCTAACCCTGCATGATTTACCTTTTGCGGTGAAGAATTCTACAGACTCCCACCTCGAGGCGGTAACATATTTTTCTTGAACTCCCTGAATCTAACTTCCTCCACTTTAGAGGCCAGGAAGTTTGCGTTTCAGTATGCGTACTGTAGGTGCAATGTGGGTTCTGTATTGCAAATGCTCAGTGCACTCTGGTGTTCTAAGTACTGTACTTTCCTTTCAACCATAGGCCTTTACAGTGATGACCTTTACTTGGTCATGTCTAGATCTGCAAACACCACACTCTCTACTCCCCTCGACCAATCCTGGATCACCTAAGATGAACCAGGCTGCCCAGGTAGAGCCTATAATTGGGAAACGGTGACCTCTATCCTAAAGTAGTACTTAGTTCTAAATTCAAAGAACTGTTTAGACACAAAGGACATCACTGTTCCTGTAGATTTAGTGAACAGATCGTTTGGCCTGTTTGAGCTCAGCCAGGAGTCCGCAAATGGACTAGGTCAAAATCACAAAAGTGAATCAGATTTTTTTTATGCTTTTTTTTTTTTTTTTATGCTTCTTAAAGTAACGTTTTGTAAAAACCTTATCTTTTTGCTCCTAAATTTATTGTACAGTTCACACAAATCAATTTTTTGGTCACAAATGTGAGTGAAAACACTTGCACTGTCTTGCCATGTGTCATGTTCCGTGTGTGTGTGTGTGTGTGTGTGTGTGTGTGTGTGTGTTGTGTGTGTTGTGTGTTCGTGCTTTGGGACTGTTTTCCCTTTTATTGTATTTTTGTTCACTTTCTTTTTCTTCACCGTTGTGAATGTTATCAAGAAGAAAGAAAGGAAAAGTTTGTCATAATTCCTGAAAAGATTGAATCACTCACACTGGCATCAGAGCATCGGAGAGGACATACACACTTACGATTTGAAAGTAAAGTGAAAATGCTTGTGGTCAAGAAGGAGAATTGTCGACTAGACACAATAGTCGACAATTGTGCTAGATCAATAAAAGTGTTATTTTTGTGATGAGTTAGATTTTTGTAATATATATATATATATATATATATATATATATATATATATTACAAAAATCTAACTCATCACAAAAATAACACTTTTATTGATCTTGCAAAGGTAAACTACAAATATATATGCAGTCAATATTGCTTATCACTGAGATATATATATATATATATATATATATATATATATATATATATATATATATATATATTAATTAATAACACATCAATTAACACATTTATGTCAGTCTAAACAACGCATTGGGGATAAAGTTTTACTCTGTGTGCTGCAGACTTATTTTTGTAATATTTGCAACAGTTTGCTTCAATGTGAGAACATATGGTGCCTAACCCTAAACCAGCCATAACCTTATATTTATCCCTCTATACAATATCAACAAGACACTTCATTGCAAAAATATTATAGATATTATGTGGGAGGTTCAACCATTCATCTGACAAGAATTAGCTTGGTGTTTGAGAAACATCATGTAATAATAATATTTTTATTTTTTACAATTCACATCTCTTTCATGCAACAAATCAATAGTATAATGTATCATAAGCCGAGCACAATGCAATACTTTTAGATTGTAATTGGATGTTATATGTTATGTGATATATTTAATCCACCAAATCAAAAGCAGAATACACAATATAAAAAACATCCACATGATATCATCTGTATTTGGAAAAACTGTAAGCTGTGGAATGGGGCCAGCCCTGAACCTGCTGTTGCATGGTCCAGATGTCTGTACAGGAATATTTCCCAGGGTAAATTGTGGGAATAAGGCCTTTCTTAAGTTGGTGCTTAGTGCAGTAAATTTATATTTAGGGCTCCAGGGTAGGCTTATTTGGGGTAGACTCAGCGCAACATTCCAGGATGATAGGTGGTATTAGGGCTTCAAAGCATCCAGTTGGTCTCATATTCTGTCTTATAAGGGGAAAGGTGTTCATACTACATGAAACCTATTCTCCAATTTATGACAAAATAACTCACGTATAATTTATAAAACCAACTAAAAAGAGAAGAAAGGTTATGATTGCAGTTCTTAAAAGTCCTGTTATGAAGTCGAATTATCTTGTGATCTATCTTGTAATAAGTAGGTTTCTTGTTTAAAACGGGATAATGCTGTCCTTATATTGAGAAAACAAAAGCACATTAATCCATTGTCACAGGTAATTGTACTTAGTTTCCCTCATATAATGAGAAAATTATCTTATCAAAAAGAAAACACTTTGTCTCAGAATAACAGCAGAATTAACATGTGATCCTGCGATGACGGAGCAATCATCACAACCATCGCTGCGCATTGGTATAAATATCAGCCGGGGAAAAGAATTGGATAAAAAAAAATCATCATGGTAAGAATTTAGCAACGGCAGAATATGCAGAACTGTTGCTCATTTTAATTTTGATGAACAGTTTACAGGTTGACATTCATAATCTATTAGGTAGGCTATACTGTACAACACACTGGCCCACTTTGATAGATAAAATATGAAATTACACCAGAGGTAGCCTTGAGAATCGAATGCAAGCTTATAACTGGATATAGTAGCATTTTATAGCCTAGTAAGGGAATGTGGGGTAGGTCTGGACTGGTGACAATCATAAATTCAACTCGGCACATGAATACCACTCAGAAGAGCGAACAAGGCACTGCAGCTGACCTTGTACACAACCAAGAGACAATAACACCCCAGGCCGCCCAGCTGTGCTGTGCACAGTACATCCCCACATTAGACCAGACCAGGGCTCCAACCTTCCCATGAAAGAATTTGACTCCACAGGATTTACATACTTATTTCCACAAACCACAATGACTGGCATACGATGGCATTTATTTTCACGCCATGGAGTAGAGATCATGTAGATGATGTAGAATTGTCAACGCTTCCCAGGAAGAATCAATACAGTCACAACCATGTTCATGAGATGATCATTTAAAAAAAAATCTGTGTCTGATAATGACAGAAGAACTAGTACACATTAAATTACAAGTTAAAGCAGAAAAGTCCATAGTAACAGTAGAGCCACCATTACTCGCCAGTACAGACAGAAAAGTGACTATGGACAAATTATAAATACTAGTGTTTTTTTCTGAGCAATTAGAGCTTTACAGCACAGTTTCTGACACGTTTTGTTGTACAGTCCACCTCCCGTCCCATATAAATTCCCTTTATATTATTCCATTATGTGTTGATACATAAAGATATAGAATATGGGATCTATAAATGTACATACATACATAATATACATACTGTACAAAATGAGGATGAAGCTACATGCTATAAGGATATGTCATTTGTAACCATATTTAATTTTCCCTCAATGTATCCTAAACACTGAGGGAAAATATGGTTATGGTCATTGTCCTATTTAAGCTTATTAGGAAGGACATTGACACCCTAATTCATTAAAACAGTAACTTGCTTATGTTTAAAAAAAAAAAATTTTTTTTAAGTATATGTTAAGATTTTGGTGAATTGATTCTAATGTTCTATTTATGTTCATCACGTTGGATGATCTAATCAAATCTAGTCATCTTTATTTGTGATCTACGGACCAGCAGAAAGAAAACTGTCACTGAGGTGGTTTTGGAAGGAGCCACAAAATGAAATGGATTGAAACTGTCAGAATGAAAATATAGTTTTGATCCAAGTTGCAGCGTTTCTAGAATAAACCATGTCATTTGGTTTACATTTTAATTTTATCTGATGGGACAAAGTACTGACCAATAAAAAGAGAAAAAAATTGATAGAGATGAAGGAGGAATAAATTATCAGTCAAACATCAAATTTTCTGTGAACAGTTGACTATTTACAATAAGGAAATGAAACACGCCAAAAGAGTTCATCATCAACAACCAGAACATTCCCAAAACTCTCCTCTCAACCACGGACCTTTTCATTTACCCCATTTCTACAAAGTCAAGCAGTAGATCAAACAGCTCCAATTGTGAAGATAAATAATAAGTAGGTAAATACACACTATTTGGCCATAATAATTTTAATCTCAGCATTTGAATTTTGAACACTCCAGGGGCCGGTTGCCAACTGTCTAAGTTAAGACCAGTCTTTAGAATGGAACTTCTGACTCAGCGATGTGCAACCGGACCTCAAGATGTTTTTAAAAGAGGAAACACTTGAGAAATTTGTCTCGATTAAGGCGTAGATGATTGACAAAGTTATTTCCCAATAACACTGGCAGCTTGTTGCCGTTTTTATTTTTAAATGAAGATTTACTTAATATTGTAAATTATTCTCTCCAGATGGGAGAAAAGAGTAGTCAAACATTTTCTGAGGAGACATGTTGATATGCGTTGCAGATTGACTGTAATAATATTTCCCAGAACTCAGGTGGTAAAAACATTTTCCCTTTTTGATTGCATGTTTTGGCATTGTTAAAGGAAAGATATTACAAAACCATGCACTTGCATTTACTTTCCATTGCTTCCGGTGACATTTGTTTTGCTTTACAATATTTTTACAGAAGCAGTAATTGTCTTGTATGAGTTGATACATTTTCCAGAGTAAAGAGTAGTCCACAACACTCTGTTACCAGGGGTGAATACAAAGGTTCTGTCTAATCAAACTTGACAGGAGCAAGATTGTTATTATTGTTATTATGTTGCATTGTGATGCAGGTAATCCTCATGCTGCTGTCAGGAGGGAAGAAAAAGGGGATAGCCTCCAGGGATCTCTACTGAATTTGCCGATGAGTTCTTGAAACCACTCAGCCTGATGGAACTTGCTCCAAAGTTCTTTCCTTGACGGTGAGTGTACCTGTGGCAGCAAGGGTTTCAAGCGTTGAGTGAAGGGGCCAAATAGGAGTGAAGTGCCCATTGCCCCAAGGCGAAGGGCAGAAGGTGGAGAGGCGTCAGACTGTCATCCAGGGCCAGCAGCTTTGTGGAGACTCCTGGGTGGCACTGTCTGCGGTGGCCTTCGAAAGAGAACATTTCACATTGAAATTGCCACACTGTGGATTAAAGAGCTTACACAGTGGTTTTGTATTGGACTTCCATCATGTTCAGGGAATCACAGAGACGGGTTAAATATGGGAAAAATCAAAGCAGCAGAGGCGGGTGTACATTAAGTTGTTGGTGCCTAGTATCGGTCCAGCTCCAAAAACACCAGATCCTACATTTCCAATAATGCAACCAATAATGCCTACTACACCGAGACCTTTCCTGACTGATAAATACTCACATCTTTCAAACTTAATAGACCCACCTTTGGCTTTACAATAAAAACTTGTACTCCCCAGGCCCAAGTCAAAACTAATCCTGATAATCCATATAGTCACCCCCCATTAGTGATGGACAGCCAACCTGGAATGACCCGTTGGCATGAAGGTTGTTTTGGCCATGCACACCGACGATGATTTCACGAGCAGTAATGAGTTGGTGAACCTTTCACATTAGGCATTACTCTTTCCTCACCTGCTGGCTATACGTCCCTGAGGCATGTCCGTCCACACCACTGCTACTGCCAGCTATAATAACAATTGTCCTTCAGCAGTTGGAAAAGTTAAGGGTTGTAACCAGAGAGAGTGTACACACCGCCTACGAAATACCGCCATTCACCTTATGTTTTATAAACTTGTTGATATAATGTATGATTGTAACCTGCATTGGGTTTCTGCTTTGACTATACTATATAGTCACACTTGTGCTGCCTCCAAATTCTCCTAATGAGATATTAATTGCCAAAATGGTTTATAAAAATAAAACACAAGACACATTTCACTCACACCCTAAATACACACTATATCGTAAGACAAAAAAATTGCTTTGAAAGACTTTTAAAAATATAGGTTTTCATGACAGCGGATGTCACCGCTTAAGAATTCCAATAAACATAACATGTTCACATATGTTCACACCATATTAAACAAAAATACAGTATATAACAATTTTAAATTATAAATATAACTGATGAGAACTGAGACTGACATGGATTGAATCTCACAATACACTACAGAAAAGAATCGGACTCACCTTAACAGACAAAAATCATGGCACTTGGGGTCTGCGTCAAGCACACAAGTGCAACGCTGAGTCTTTGCCCACTGATGTTCAGTTGGTTGCCCGACAACAGCTCGTCTGATTCTCTGAGGGCCTTGGTAGCTCGACATTCCATAGGGCACAGTGCGTCTGAGAAGTCAAAACAAACAGAGGCCATTTTATGCACCAGCAGTAAAAACAGTGTGATAAATCACATTCTCGAGGAGGACACACGGAAATATAACATTCAAACAAACATTAAATAGTGCTACACTTGGCAAGTGCCAAAACACGGACATGTAAAACACCGGAAATATATATCAATCATCAACGACCTCCAACTTCGCCAAAATACTGCGTTGTTCCAAGAACTAGAAGTTCTTACAAGCACATTTCCCCTGTTCTTGCGTCAATGCAGGTCATTTTTTTATAAATCACTGAGCGGCCTTGCCTTGCCATCTACATGAGTGACCCTCACCCTTTATTCCCCTGCTTGCACTCATAGATCTACAGACCAGCTGTTGCTCTTGGTCCACTGGGCAGAGCCTAAGACAGAAATAGTCGGGCATTTGCTGTAAGAGCTCCTCGACTGTGGAATAACTGTGAGATAAATTGTTATGCAGACAGGGCACAGCAATCCAAGGAAACAAACGTTAAAAAAAAGACAACCGTATCAGTTAAAACAAGTTAAAAATCAGACATTCTTTTTTATTGTCGTTGTTGTTGTTGCTGTTATTATTATTCATATTATTATACTATATTATTATTATCCAGCTGTAGTTTATACTTCTTTTTTCAAACCATAAAGTGTGCGATATACTTCTTGATCTGTGCAAAAAAAAGAACTAAAGTTGCACATTCAAAGCATTTTTAATGACCTGATGTGTCAAGGCTTGTACGATGGTCCAGTTACAGCAGACTTTTGACTGAATGTGCCCTGTGTTTTTTGTTTTGTTATATAAGGAACATTTTGCCTGTAAACATTTGCTTTCGGTTTAGTGAACACGCAGTGAAAGAACAAAAGGTGTCCAGAGAGGTCTGTGAATGTGAATAATGAACTTAAAATATAACTTCCATAGATCAAATTGACAAAGTCAGGGAGTTCATCACTGTATCCGAGACTGTACTAACTCTTATTCTCCCATCTAAATACCACTGTTATTGCTTATCTTATTTTATCCCTCTTTCTATACTCTATATGTGTAAGGAATTTCAGCATCAAAGGCCTTTTACCTTTTACCTTTTCAGTGTGATGCGGCTTCCTTGTCTTAATGTATAACACAAAAGGTCTGAAAGAGATTACGACAGCAGAGTGGGGTGTTATTTGATGACGTTTAGGGAATCCTGGCCTTTAGCCAATAAAAGCACTTTAATTTTAATTGTAGTGTAATGGGGAATTCACAACAAAAGAGAAGGAATCTTAAGTTCCCTTTTTACACAGCCTCTAAGGCAACTGTTGCCACCTTGCTTTTCTGTGTAAAAGGTATGAACACGCCAGCCTGTTTGCTTCAGTGTAAACAAGCGAAGCCAACGAAGCAAAAAAATCTCAGTTTATTGGTGCTATATGTGTGTTTGCTCTGCCATCAAATGTAGTTTGTAACGGTTTGGGTACATGTTTCTGGATTAAAGGAGCTCTTGAGAGCAGCAGAGAGTGGAGTAAGCTCCAAAGTAATCGGCAACACATGTCTGGGGTTTCCACTGTTTGTGATTTATGAATGACCATTGACATTGACCTTACAAAGCCCGGTTGTACGGCTATTCTATTATACATAAACAATACTGGCTACACGTGCCCCGAACGTTACGGTTGAGTTGAGAAGCAAAAAAGAAATTGGGGGCTTGGCTAATCAAGGCCTAAACAGGGCTGCTCCCCTCATAACTAAGCAACCCAGTATGTCTTAAAGGCACAGTTCACAATTACAACTGTTACTAGTGTCTTGCCAGGAGTGGAAAATTGCTTCGCAACAGCTTCAGCCTTCATTACGTTTGCAAGATGAAAAGCATCAGAGGAGTGATATACAGTATATCGGCTGCTATATATTAGGGCTGCAATCTGTCCATTATTTGGTCCATTGATTAGTTGTTTGGTCCATAAAATGTCATAAAATTGTGAAAATTAAGATTGTGTTTCCCAAATCCCAAGATGATGTTTTGTTTTGTCCACACACCAAATATATTTAGTTTACTGTCATAGAAGAGCAAAGAAATCTGAAAATATTGACATTTAAGAAACTGAAATCGGAGAATTTTGACTTCTTGAACTGATTAATCGGTAAGACTTATTTTGCTCGGTTGCATCATTGAAGAGCTATCTGTAGTGGTGCGCGTGCATTTGTGTGTGACCCCAAGACCCCCATGATCGATAAACTCCAAATCCTGTGTTTTGGAGTTATTTTGTACACAGTGGTAATTCTTCAGGGCAGACTGGATGCTACCAGGCGGGACGGCCAGACTGGCTAGATGGTAAGCAGGCTTACTTCATTTCTTCATTGAAGTGATAGAAATATAATTAGTTAGAGATTAGTTAGTAAACAGGTATTAATGCCAGTGTTGAAACGATAGCAAAAGCCAAAACTAACATATAACCCATGTAAAAGGCGCTACACAGTGACACTCCGAAGCGTTCTATGAATTCAGTCCTCGAAGCAAGAACTTTTAAGGTGAGGACTTTTTTTTATCATGGAGACGATCGCTTGTGTACTTTCTATAATGAGATTAAGTGAGCCTTCAGCTCAAAGGAACCAATTCAATTTTTGAGAGATGATCTTCTTTTATCATCTTATTTCTAGTGCAGTGCTCTACACAATGTGAGCGCACATATTTGAAAACACACTTGCTGCTTTTATATTAATGTTGTGGTATATGTCAACATCCCGTTCGATTTTTAAACTATGTCAATTTGTTCCGACTTGCTAAGCAGTAATGAAGTGAGCTCTTTACTTGAAATGCCAACGGCGGTTTTGGCACAAGAAGACAGAGGAAGAAAGAATGCTTTTCTACTATCTTGCCAAGGACTTTAATATGCACGATGGAGGTGGTAGAACAAAGCATAATTCCCCAATGCGAGAAAGGTGTTGAAAAATCGAATTTTGTATTAGTATGGCTACAATTTCAATTTGGACATTTTAAACTAACTTTGTGTAAGTGCAAATTATGAAAAACTTTCACTTACTGTAATATTCACCTGCTCGAAATGTTCACTTTTCATGGTTTGACCTCACCTGCAGAGCCAGAACAACACCTGAGGTGGACGTAGCATCTCTGGCCAGAACTGGCCCCCGATTTTTTGGTGATCAGAACATGAAAGTGTTGGTTATCCTAGAACCAAGATCCCATTGCCAAATTGCCAGCACTATTACCAGTAATATTACCTTCATTATGTTGCTTTCCTCAGTATTTGTATTTCGACAGGCCATTTCTGCAGCTTTGGGAAAAATGTATCCCACAATTGCACAGTAGCTACCCTGGAGGTATAGTTTTTATTAAAGCTGCAAACAGCAATGAAGGGCCTCTGCACCTTCGTCCAAGGGGTGGTGCAGATGCCGTGGCGTTATTGCGGCGCAACACAATTCAGAACCCTTATGATCATTGGATTCTGCATGAAGGAGAAGACTGTTCTCTTATGTAAATGCAACATGCATTTGGTCGACATGGTTTCAACCTTCTAATTGACTTCTTTCAACCAAAAGTGATGCTTTGTAAACGATGAACATGATTCTGTGTACACTTCAACTAGAGTGACAAGTGAAATGGCAGAAATAGACGAAGATACAACATTGAAGTAACAATACCACAAATCAAATGTCTCTGGTCATAGACTCAAGAGACTTTTTGAGGTATTGGTCTTGTATATCTGCATACTAATTTTAATTAATCTAGGTGAAGCATAGCGTGAGAGCGACTTTGTTGAAATTGGTCGAAGGCGCCAGCGAAACGTCTTGCCACACCCAGGCCAAACAACCCCGTCAGATCACACATTGTAGGCTTTATGAAATGCGTGCCAGATTTCGTGATTTTTTTTAAAGCCTGCCAGGCGCCTCAAAAACACCTTTATTTTTTTTAATAGTCAGTATCGCATTATCGTGCTAGTGACATTTCCCGAAAAATCATCATCATCTAGGTCTTAAATTATTTTTTTTCTGATTTGAGGCACGTCTGTTGAACTCCCTTGGAAAAATGTCAAAGTATAGGTGCCAGTATTACCAAGTCTGAAATTTGGCCTGGAGACGTCTTCAGGCCAGGACTTTTATTAAGCAGAGTGATATTTATTGTCATTATACTCAGGTATATTGAAATTTCCTATCATACAGGAAAATAACTAAGAAATAAAAGTAATAAGAGACAAATTGAAGCAGCAGTAAGAATGTGGAATGTGGAGCATGTGGAATTTGAGAAAGGATCTGATGATGTGGGGCCAACAACAGTTTCTTTGTCTACAGTGTGCATGCATGCATATCATGAGCAGCGACAAAATGAAAGCTTTAAGATGAAAATTCAGGAATTTCACAACATTCCGTCATCAAGGTCTTGAGAGTTGTCTGACAAGATCTGAATAACCCGCAAGAAGTAATATCTATGCATATACAGCCTATAACTTCCTGTTGCAGAGACGTGGTACAGGTACAGATTTGACCCAGGCCCGTTATAAAATGCTTCCTGTTTCTTGAGAAAACCTGGAAATTCTACGCCACAGACCCACCATTTAATCTATGATAAAATCCTGTGCAATTTCACATTTTTAAGATTATGTTAACAAGCTTCGAGGTCCATTGGATTATTTCCCTAGGAGGAAATCATATATAGTATACATACATATAGTATGACCGACCTAATAGATGTGCCTTCTTTTTTAATACATTTTAGCGGACCCAATAACATTTTAGCGGACGCAATAAAGCAATTTGCCATGCCCATGCCCATGTGCGTGCGACGCATGCCTTAGAAAAACCCAAATAAAAACTCCTCTCCAACCCTTTTGTATGTCAGACTTCTCTCTGATCTCTGCAACCTCACAATCTCTATACGGTACAGCGAAACACCAACTATGTTAACTCAAGCCCGCGATTAATGAGGATACTTGATATTGTACACATTTTGCAGAACCAATTCAATAGTCGTTTGCATGGTTGTACATTTACACTAAAGGGCTGTACCGCAGGGCCATTACTAAGACAACATTTCCACTGTCCAATTCGGGTTAGGCGGGGTCTTGTGTTAAAAAAGAAATAGTAAAGATTTTACTCTGCTTATCTTTGTTCTTATCATTCTTCTCATTATTATCATTATCATTAAATATTTATTATTATTAATAATAATAAATATAACAACATTTAAACCAGAAGTTTTAATCTTATTAGTCCCCCAGGCATCACTTAGAAGGGTAATGGGGTTATGTCGAAATTACAATTCTAAAGTGTATGGTTCATGTGTCACGCCACCGGATACGGTGAGACACAATAAGATGAATGTTTTATTTAAGCCTCTCTGAGGCTATATGATGCAGGGGCTTGCCATCACTTGAACCGTGATTGAGTGTGGCCCTAAGGGAAGAAGCTGCCATGCGTGACTTGCTAGTGCGTTGGCTGCCGTGCTCCCGTTGGGTGGCACAAACCAGCCACATGCCAATTGGTTTTTGTTTTTTTAAATAGTCTTAATTGCCGCGTCTTATCCACCGCCGACAAAGAACGCGATGCTGCGCAAGCCCGGAGACGTTCGCGCCCCGACAGTGGCACATCCGGGCGGACCGCTGGGGAACTGCACGGATACGCGCTATTTCACGGCCTGGTGTCCAACACGGCGGCTCTTACTCGGGAGTGTTGATCCAGATGATATCCAGGTGGCAGTAGTAGACGCACTCTTTATCCTTGTAGGAGTAACAGGTGCAGCGCTTGGGTCGGGACTTCGTCTCCGCTGCCTCGGAGCCGAACACCCCGCCGGAGTGCGCGACGCTTCCAGGGCTCACATCTGATTGGTCCGAGCCGACGGACGTCAAGACACCTTGTGTTGTGCAAAGAAGTTTCGATTAGAAAATAAATGAAGTATGCACAATCAAACATACAAGACAAATGGGCACATTTAAAGTGCGTAAATACGCATGGGAGATCGCGCCCGTTGTTCCTCGCAGACGTACCTTGTAAGAGAACGAATGCCAGTATTTTGTAAATCATCTTTTTCGCGAGGATGGATGGTATCCTTGCCATGTCAGATATTCCCAAAAACCAACATAGTCCGATGAGGACGAAGCGCATATGTCAAATTAATCTCCCACCTGCATCGAGGGAAAATCCAAGAACTTTAGTGTAGATCCATGCGCGGCTCATCTCACACGGTCCGGACGCGAAATTGCAATGGATCGACGGACGTCTGTGGCGCGGTTCCTTTTAATGTGAACGGCCCCTCGTCATAAATCCTACCTGTAGCCTGCGCAAGTCGATGAGAAAAGTGCGGTGTCCTGAGGCTACGACAAGTGGCCGCAGCCGCACAGCAAAAGATGATCTATGGAGCTGAGGGAGGGCACTGCGTTCCTGGAAGTCACTTCGCCCTCTGCAAGCGCGAAGTAATGGGATGCAGGACTTGGGAGAGGAGCAGGTACCCGCCCACGTCCCCCCTAAAAACCCCTCTGTCAGATTCAGCAACACCAGGAGGCTGCAGTGTGTTCGTGTGTGTGCGTGTGTAAAAAAAAAGACACTTGTCATGATTTAAGATAAGTACTGAGCAGCATGAGCCCGCCTTGGGCCATGCATTTGTTGCCTCAAACACCATACCAATCCAACTTTGTGATGAGGGTCTTTCCCTTTTTGATGTTGCACTTTGATTACAAAACAGAACCATACACAAATACAGCTCGCACCATTGGCATGATTCAGATCTGGGCCCGCTTGTTCCAAACTCTGGACCTACAATTTCTATACTCTCACTATTCCTGTTTTATTTTCGCCTCATGTCCTGAAGCACTGCATACGGAGATGTTTTCATTTTCCTCTGCAACCCAGTCACCTGATTGCCAAGTCCATGGGGTCGAGTGTCTCACATTGTCAATCACATGAGCTTCCCCTTCTCTCTCCCACACACCTGATCCCAGTTTCCTTTTCCCAGCCATTTACACCACCTGGTCAGATCAAGTTTCCCTATGTGCTTGCTACCTGCCTACAGTAACCTATCATTTGACCCGCTTGCCCTTCTGCCTCCCCATCTGTCAACCTACCTGCTTATCCCTCCATCTGACTGTAAGCCCTGCAATCCTGTTCATTTGAGATTTCCTTCACCGCACCTTTGTGTGAGGGCCCTCCCTCCATGCACAGACACCAGCTTCGTGACAGCAAAATCCGACCAGTCATGGACCCAGCAGATGCTTTTTTTCCAACTGTATGAGTTGTCTTATAACCTCTAGTGCATCAAAGGTCGTTGGAATTAGGCCCGTTGTAGAGGGTTCAGCTATAGGGAGCTCTGACTGTGGCACTCCATAGTCAGTGTGCTTCCTACCTGCATTTGTTTCTGAACGTGGGTCCGCCCTGCCTGCTGCCATTAGAAGCCTTATGCTAATAATAAGCCTGGAAACAATACAAAAGCTGTCAGATTTCATTGAGGACCAGACCCTGCCCTGCCCCTGGCACTGAGGTTTAACTCAATCAGATTGGTCAATTAAATTTAATCTTGCTAAAATGTCAGCATAGTTTAATCATACTACGATAAACAAACCGCTATGGGACATGGGTTCTCTGGGAATTTGAGAATGATGCTGTGATCACAAAGGAAATCTGAAAAAAAAAAAAATAATAAACAAAAGACCAGCAGTAGATTTATACTACAGTTCTGCTCAGATCGTAGTTATGTGAAGAAACATTCCTCTCTGAGCCTTCAACTCCAACTTCCTTCCAATTTGTATTGCCTCATGGGTGAATATCGCCATCTCTTTCACACAAGACTTGTTTTCATTCAATGAAAAGATTAATTTCACTGTAAGTATTTGAAATAAAGGGATACGTTTTTCCCTCGGAGAGATGTGAACCCTCAGCCAAGCACACAAAGAAAAACCCACAAATGCACTTAAATGAAACAAATATGGCAACTACCTTCATGGGAAGATTAATACCTTTATTTAGATGCCTTGGCAATATGATCCAAAGTCTCCCAGATGGTTTATCTTTTCCTTCTCTGGGGGACCTACAGTTAGTGAGCTAGATTTATGCTTTGAACCAGTAAGCCTACTCTATCTGACTCTTGACTGCCCTCTGGTTCCTTCCCAAATTCCCCAAGGATAGGGTTTTGTGCCATACCCCAATTCTCTGGCACAATCCTCAAGCTTGGGGGGAAAAAAGAGAGAATTCCAGATAAATGAAGACCATATTGTGTTTTCTTTCTCCTAACCAGAGTTATGGAGACAGAATGCAACATCAGAAAGTTGTCTGAGTGTGGTTGAGTGGTCACATGATGGATGCATGCATGCTTTCAAGGTATAATTTGGGTTTTCTCTGACAAGGACAACCTGGTGTGGTGAATCTGATGTTGCAGTGTGATTTCATATTATCATAGATGATTATTTACACTTAATGTAGATTAAGTCTGATTAAGATTAAAAAAAAACCTGTGAAACATAATAGCAGGCCTCATTTAATTGAATCTCTCTCACAAAAATTGTTATTGTGTTATGCCACACATTTTAGTACCTTGGTCATTTACCTCTGTTCAGTAGGATTGCCAATATAAAACTCTATGCACAAACTAAATATTCCCAGCAAGAGGTTTCAGTTTTTTTCTCAGACCACTGTAATCATTTTCACAATACCTTCTGATTTCCTCCCTCCTTCCCTCTCTCTCAAAAAATCAGACATATGTTTCCATGTCATAACATATGTACTGTGTGTTCATATTCTGTCTGCCCAAAGCTGCAGATAAATTGTTGGCTGTTGAGATTTGGCATTTGAGGCTTAAATGGGAAACATATGGTAATGTTATACATTCCAAGAGGATTCCAGCTGCCACTTGGTCATGCTTTATTGGCCTTTTATTAGAAAACACTTTGGAAGTGCAAAGTCTGAGGATGTGCACACTCACTACTCCTGGAGTGCTGTGGAGCTACTGAATGGGGGCCGGAGAAACAACAAATGGCTGCAGATGTGCAAGTCTGTGGATATGAGTATGAGGAACAGTGATGTAACATAGTTCTATCCATCTGATAAGGGTGAGAAAATCTATCAGAGAGGAAGTGGATTAGAGCCACAGATTACATGGAAAAAAAATTTAATAAAGGCAAAAGCCTCACTACCTGTTCTATATACTCTATATGAGTGAAAAAGGTTAGATACAGCAATAAAGGACACCTTTGCTTAAGGACACTTAAAGCCTGCAAAGAAGACTATTTCCTGGCTGTTCATCAGTTACAGTCTAAAACCAGGGTGGCAGCATTGGTGGAATATTGTAGTTGTAGTATTGTAGTCAAGTATATAGAGCAGTGACATATAGGACAGACAATCTCTTGTCACAATGGCAAATTTTATCCCAAACTATGCTACCTTCTTGCACATGCCAGTGCACTGATGTACATATTGACTTCAGAGTCCAATTGCAATTTAGAATCTCCAATTAACCTAACGCCAATCTGCGAACCCACGAAGACACAGGGAGAACATGCAAACTTCACATAGAACCTGCATTTGAAACTTCTTGCTGTGAGGTGACAGTGCTGAGCACATTATTTATCCAATATTGTTATATTATCATTATTGCTATTACAATTACCACAACTAATCATATTTAAACTATTAATAACAATGATATGGTATACTGTTGTATATCTAAATATACACTTACATCCCATACAATTTCTACTGTACTATACTGTTAATGTTTTTTAGCATACCAATTAAATATGATTTACTGCAAATACCTGAGTAATGATGTGTTGATGCAGATAGGCAGGATAATCATAATAAATAGAATAAGAACTCTAATCACATTTCATTTTTATTTTAAACCAAAGAAAAAAAGCCAAAGCTATGCTTGACAAACACATTTTTACAGTTCCTTATGACATTAAAATATTATTCATCATCAATGTCATCAATATTTTCAGCTTAATTACAAAAACTTGATTGGTGGGAAAAATACATTACACACACACACACACACACACACACACATACACACACAAACACAAACAGCTGGTCTGCATGTAACCGGGCAATGACATAGAAATATATAACATGAATGTTGTGAGAATGATTAAAATGTTGTAATTGGCCCAACAAAATTCAGGAAGGATGAAAATTGGTCTGGATGTCAGGGGGGCCACACCCATCTGAAAGAATGAATAATCTCTGATTGGTTTACTGGTTTCAAGGCGCACATTCAACCTTTGCTGCACTAAGCTTTGATTACCTCCCTGCTGATTGGACTCCTGTTGCAACATTGCTCAAATACCATCTTCATTTCTAATGAACTTCGATCTAGATCCAATTGCAATGTCCCGGCCCTCCATTGGCCCATTTTGGGTTTAGCGGCTTAACTTGAGGCTCATGGCATACCCCATCACGCCACTCAATGTAAATTGGACAAAAGAGTTGGAATTCAACTTGTGAATCATAGAAACATCCTTGGAAAAAAAATTCCATTCCAAGATACCAGTAATCCTTGAAAGAAAATTGCTGGCCAAAATTATAAGCACAGCAGCTGCTGGACACTTAAACCCAAAAGTTAAACTGATGATTAAGGCTTAAGAAATTAAAACTGGTATGTAATGCTGTGTTAGATAAAAACTCCTGGCAAAGGGTTAACTTTGACTTTGGAAGACAGGTAGGGACAATACAATAATTTTTGTTTGAGAGTAAGGGAGTTTGTGGTTGGATGCAATGCTCTTCCTGGAAAATTAGAATTATCTAAGGAAATATGCGTGTATGTCTGCAGGTGTGCTGGAGTCAGAGCAGAGCCACCAGCTGCCATCTTATCACTGTAAATCAAGCCCTTCCACTCTGCCAGATCACACACACACACACGCATGTACACACACACGTACGCACGCACACACGCACACACACACACACACACATACACACACACACACACACACACACACAGGAAGATAGAGGGAGAAGTTGAGGGCATGGCCATGTAGCAGATGAAGTAAAACATATACATATATATATATTTGTGTGTGTGTGTCATACAATTCAACAGGTTTTGACATGTTTTCGTAATTTTATTCTCATTCTCCATCCATTATTAGACACGTCATGTAGCTCCAACTGATATGAAGGAGCTGGAGGAGTATTTATTGACACCTTTTTGGAAACTAAATTATGTAGATCTCTACTGAAAAAAAAAAAAAACACCTGGGTTCTTGTTTTTGTCTTTCGGAGGCTTGCCCAAGCAGAGGATGTTGATGAAATTTGAAAGAAAATTTATGCCATCTTATAGCCAGCTGTTTTGGAAATATGATATGGACACTGGCACATTTCATTAGATTTCCTTGTCTGTTCTTCATCTCTGCTATTGTTTATAAAAACCTAAATTTAGAAATAAAAAGAATAACAGTTTTTCCAAAAATGTGTTCGGTTTTACGATGATTATCCAAATGGTGCAAGGTTTTGAGACAGGGTTTTGGCTCAGCTGAGCAATCCTATTACACACTGCTGAGACTATGTTCTTTACTACTGGGGACACGTTGGGAGCTGGACAAACCATACATCTATACAGTATTCAGAAGAGCCCTCCTAATTCTAACCTGTTCTAATTATTTATGCTATAGTCTAAAGTAGCCTACAGTTTGATTAGTGATGGGTGGCTGAGAAAGAAACAGGCACAGCAATAAGCATATGGGGAATTATGATTTACCCATTTATGCAGCTTTTCTCAGGAATCTAGCTCTGAACGTTCCTGAGAGTAACAGCAATGAGGAGTTTAAAAAAAAATGCACATTTTCCTATGAATTATGCTCAGATTGAGCAGATTGATGCCAAAACAACCAAAGCTCAATGGCTCACAAACAGATCTCAGAGAGTGAGGGTGAATGGACTTTCTCTGGACTAACTTCAACATCACCCGGTGATTATTCTGTAGACTAATGGCTGCGGCAGGGAGACTGAAAACCATCACATTGAGAAGTTCGCAGATGGTGTGGTTATCCTTGCCTGAAACGCCCCCATGATCCTGCCATATATTGTTTTTTAAAGATGAGGTTTTAAAGCCTGTTTGGAATTATTTGCGACAAATCTTAAAGACGTATATTTATTTTAGATGTCAAGACTATGTCAACATCCAGTCAGCACAATCATTTATGGTCAGTATTTGGAAATTGTTTTGGGCACTATTATTGCTAATAAGCTGAGCTTTGATTGTTAAACCAATGTTCTGTTTAAAAAAAACTCAACAGTTCAGTCCGTCTGAGTTTTATGATAAATTATTGTTAAAGAAAGTAACATCCAAAACGAACTGACACAAACACTGATATCATACTTTCAGCCATTTCAGTTCTAACCTCCATTAAAAAATATCAACTTGACTTGGTAAGCAGTGATTTCAATTTTAGAAGTATATAAACATTTAGCAGTACTTATGAACTGTTTGAACATTTTAAAAAAACAAACAGTTTTATTGTATTGTATTATTGTATCTAATTTCCTTGTGTGTTTTAATTTTGTGTTATTACTCCTGCACAACCAATGCCCCTCTGGGAACAAAAAAGATGTGCTTGACTAGACTTGACTTGAAGTATGATCCCCCTCTTTCCAATCCAGATTGTTCTTTCGTAATCTTCTTGTCATTCTAAATAAGTGTGTGCAATCGCTTAGCCATTTGTTCCTGAGGCATGTTTTGTCATTGAAAATCATACAAAGAAAAGCGTCCGCAACATGAATCCTTAAAAATTGGTGTTGTTCTTAAACATATTTAGAAAAATTGTTTGCGTGGTTTTATTGGTCGGTCACATTTGTCATTAATAATATTAGAAGAACTTTAATAATTTACTATCATTCTGATGATTTACATATGTTAGAATATCATATTGTCAATTAGATGATGAAATTATAAGTGAGTAAGTTGGGAATTATGTTCATCCTTGCATTTCCAAAGTGAAAACAAATTTTGACCTTAAGCCAACTGAATTTAACTTTCATTCACATATCTACTAATGGATGTGTTATTAAAGATAATAGATATAGGTCAATAATTTGACATGTTTTTAATGCAGATGATAATTAATGTTGAAGGGCAACACAATAGCAATAAAGGGAAATTACTAAACATTTGCTGCAAGTATTATTGTACTCAAGGTTCTGGCGCCACAGGGTGGTGATCTTATTGTAAGTTGAGGATTGATGATGGGTGTGAGCCAACCAGCAAAGAAAAAGAAAAGCAAAGTGACTTGTTCAAATTTGTGTGGTAGATTTTTAGCCGATAATAACAACCGTTATATATATATATATATATATATATATATATATATATATATATATATATATATATATATATATATATATATATTTGAAATTATGTTATTTCCCTGTCATTTCTCAGTAGCTATTTCAATTATGAGAAATATTATGACTACACCTTAAACCATCAATGAGGGTGAGCGAAATAACAGAAGAAACCCCTCATAATAGTCAATCTAATCTGAATAATAACAAACTGAGCAATAGAGATGAACGGCATCACAAACTTGACCCCCTCCAAAATGATCACACACAAACAACCTTCCTCGGAGTCCGCCTCGACACAAAAGGAGCTCACACTAAAACCTCATTGGGTCATTAGTTTCAGTTAGATGTACCTAAACCTGTGTTAGATCACGTATAAAGCGGTTGAAGGGGTTCGCTACGGAGACAACAGTAGGACAATCCCCCGTCTGACGCTAGATGTGTGGTTACCATGGCTACGTACCCATGGTAACCGCGTGTTGCTGATCACAGGTCACAAGAGAGCGAGTGCCCTTTGATCATTTGATCACCGCGTCCATCTTTCCTTCTTATTCAACGTCCCGATCCAACCCTCTTCATCTTAATTCAACACAGAAATCCAGTTTAGACCTTCAGCGGGCGACACTCACACCGCAGGGTGAATTTTCACTTGGACTCTGAAAGGTGACTGCACTCACCACCGTGACCTGCAACCAGCACACGGCGCGTGCGTCCATGTCCAAGAACAAGGTAGAGAGAAACGCGTCGTCCTCGTCCTTCTGTTTTACACGAGAACAGTGACGGATGGGATGTAGCTTAGCTTAGCTTAGCTTAGCTCGTGCTAGCTAAACTAACACAAACAGATGCTAGGCTAGAGTTAGCGTGTAAACATAAGACAGTAATAAGGTAGCTAGCCAGAGGACAACAATAATGATAATATTTGGGATCTAAATATTGGTTTGCTCTCTTCACCTTTGCAGCCGTCTGGATTCAAAGGTTCAAATGACTGTGGCAAAAACGAGGAGCGGTGGGTGTTGTTTTTACCATTACCATTTACCATCATTATTATTATTATTATTATTATTATTATTATTATTACCATTATTACCACTATTATTGGTAAGTTGGTAACACTGTTCCATTGTCTCCTCAGGGAAGGAAGAAGCTGTGTGCGTTTCAAACTGTGCCCATTCAACACCATACAGAGTGTCCTGCGCCAGAGACCAGGCTGGGTCGAAGTCAAAGAGTGAGTGTGGTGTTCTGTGTTCGTGGTCACACCAGCATCCTTGTCGCAATTTACCGGCTTACATACGTATGATACCTATTCTCTTTCCCGCAGTGACTGCGAATGGGATTTCAACTGGTGTGATGTGGGCTGGCTCCGGGAGAATTTCGATCATTTCTTCATGGAGGAACATGTGAGGATAAGCCACTTTCGCAACCATTATGAGGTGAGTTGCAGTGCAGCATCAGTCGAGCGTGCTGTGAGACTACAATCTGGAGAGTTTAGCAGTAGTAGACATATTTTGTTCAAATGAGAAAATTATGAAGCATTCTCCCGTGTTTCTCTGTTTTGTGTTACAGCTGTCTCGCAAAAACCTCATGGTGAAAAACCTCAAGAGGTACAGGAAAAACCTTGAAAGAGACGCTGGCCACATGGAGGCATCCAAATGTGACTTTTTCCCCTGCACCTTTGTACTGCCCAGCGAGTATCATCTTTTAGTGGAGGAGTTCAAAAGAAGCCCAGGCAGCATCTGGATCATGAAGCCGGTTAGCTTCAGTACACTACAGATGTAATCCAGTGCAATCAAATGTATTAAAAAATTAATCAGTATTTTTATTTAGGTTGCAAAATGTCAAGGGAAAGGCATTTTCCTGTTCAGGAAACTGAAAGATATCATGGATTGGAAGAAGGTAATGCATACTGATTTCATCGAGGAATTGGGTGTGAATTAAATGACTAAAACTGACATAATACACGCGCTCGCACACACACACACACACACACACACACACACACACACACACACATTCAGATTGATAATACTCTGCTCACACAGGATGGCCCCCGCTCAGAGGAACAGAAGGATGCAGCTCAAGTGGAAAGCTATGTGGCACAACGTTATATAGAGAACCCCTACCTGATTAATGGTAATAAACTGGATGAAAATACATTTTATTGTAAATCCCATTTTTAACAATCATCAATTGTTCTTAAAAAATAATTTTAAACAAGAGGATTAGTGACCAAATATTAGTTTTAACTATTCTTGTCAATTTTTCCTCTGCTTTTTGTCTCCACAGGCAAAAAATTTGATCTGAGGATCTATGTTCTGGTCACATCGGTATGTACTGAACCTTGGAAATCACAATATTTTGCACAAAATGCAGGTTTTTCTGCATGAAAGAATTTGTGTATGTGCTTGTGTGTATGTTTCAGTATGTCCCCTTGAAGGCCTGGCTGTATCGAGATGGCTTTGCCCGCTTCTCAAGCACCCGCTTCTCCCTTAGCAGTATTGATGACAAGTGTATCCTTTTGTTTGGTGACATTACATTTTGTCACCAATCATTTTAAGGGCGTTAACATTCATGAATATGAGTTTTTAGTATCAACAATTCCCTTAAAAGTTTGAGCCTTTGTCTAATGAAATATTCACCCAAAGTTAGTTTTAAATAGCTCACTTTGACGCAATTTCTGAGGTGGTTGTTCCTAACTTTGTTGCCTTCATCCACATTCTTGTGGACAATTACTGCATTACACTTCCCAAATGCTCTTTAATGCCTGTTTTTTAGATATGCATCTCACCAATGTGGCAGTTCAAAGAACAGCACCTGACTATGATCCTGAAAAGGTGTGTAATTAAAGACCCTCAAATAATAGGCAACAGATTGTTAGATTTCCTGTAAGTGTTTCTGAAATGTCTTCCCTTTAACTAATTCAGTTTTTTTTATTGCTGAATTGTTTCATCCATCTCTAAATAGGGATGTAAGTGGCAGATGCAGCAGCTTCGGAGATACCTGACTGCTAAACACGGCAGAGAGATTGTAGAAACCCTGTTCAAAGAGATGGATAACATCTTTGTCCGCAGTCTCCTCAGTGTACAAAAGGTCATGATAAATGACAAACACTGCTTTGAGCTCTATGGGTACGACGTTCTCCTGGATCAAAACCTCAAACCGTAAGTGGTCGCACACACAGTGTCCACATGACAACACAGTGCATCACCAGCTACAAGTTTTCACTTGCCAACATGCAATGCGAAGGCATGCATGCTCAAAAATAAGGAGAGAAAAGCACATGCACAGACAGGCAACCACGGTACATGTTTGACTAGCCATCATGGATATGTCAGAACAAAGCAGTAAATCTGCCAGTGGTGTGCTGTAGTAATAACCTAAACTCACAACTCTCAACAGAACAGTGTATCTGAAAAAACTGACAGGTGTGCAATAACTAATTACACACTGCTGTGAATAATAACACAAATTCACTAATGATGGTGCATGTTTCCGATGCAAATATTGTATTCTTTCACCCGGACGTGTCAACTGTCACAACCAGGCTTTAAAGTATGTGACAAAAGAGGGATACCACACACAGTCTGCAAACAATTGTAAATATTTGAATTACATAACAGGACGTGTCTTTCAGTAGGTCAGTATGCATGAATTGGCTGTGTGAAGAGTGTAAAAGTGTGAAACACAAACAAATGACAGAATGCTCAAGTGTGTTGTATCTCTGAAATGGTCTCATCTGCACCCAGCAATTTCAAAAAAATACACCCAAACCAAAAGGAAGGACAAGATAGGGATAACAGGCCAAGGTATTTTATTAAAACTTGAATGGATGTAATGCATTATTTTGAATTTGTGTTTGAACATTTGTTAAATTATAGTAATCATATTACATATCAAAGTATTTAATATTCCTTTTTTGACTGTATTTTTAACTTTAACATCCCCCAAGAAAGGCCAAATTATACGGTTGGCCTTCCGGAGTCAATGTAAACACACAGCCAACAGTCATGCCAGCGCTACTTTTTCCACCACTGAGTCATTCCGCTGGTAGGGGGTAGGGGTTGAATTTCTTGGGGGGGAAAAAGCTAACTAGAAATTCAACACCTCATTTGTCTTGCGTCCACGTGAAGCATGAAAAGCTGATCCAGTCAGGGAGCAGAACACAACACAGCTTTAAGGTTACCAGTGCTCATGCAAACAGCTCAAGATATCAGGAAACTCCTTTTTTCCAATCATCTGATACCTTTAATAGACTTGCCAGTGGGGAGACATCATGACTGCCAGCCATCACCGTGGCGAACAATCTTTAGTGAACTGTGACGGCTACTTCTTGAATGCCAACTCAAAAGGATTTGCGAATGCTTGGTGAATGTCATCTCCATCTCTTTGCAGGTGGTTAATTGAGGTAAACGCGTCTCCATCGCACATGCCCAGTAGTCAAGAGGACTATGAGATGAAGTACAGACTGCTGGACGACACTTTGAATGTTGTTGATATGGAGGGAAGGTAAAGGCCTCTTCCTCATTGTGTGTTTAACTTATTGTCATCAGGAACAATGTGTGCCTGTTTTTTGACATTTGACATTCTTTATTGATGTATAACCCATCAAGTATATTTACGACATCTTTGGAAGTTATGAGCATCGGTGCAAACATTCAAACAGAAATGTAAAAGCATCACTTATAAATTTACTTCAGCTCACAAGTTGAATTTTATACAGGCAAAAAGAGGAGTTTTGGTTTTCTCTATATGCCACACTGCTGCTGCTGAGTTCCAATTATCTCCTTTTTTTTCTCATTAGGCTGACAGGCAAAGAGAAAAGGGTGGGTGGCTATGATCTCATGTGGAACGATGGCCCTGTCTATAGAGAAGACGTCAACCTAGAAACACTTGGGAGTTCATGTTTCACTGCCAACACACACTTAGGTAACACACATTGTCTTTAAGGCAACAATGCACCCCATTTCTGGGATAAAAGTAAGCTCAAATATACACGCAATTAAAGCTATGGAACTGGATCATGAGGATAAGTGGGAAATCATTCTGATCATGAACATTATCACTAATTACTGCAAATATACACTGTCTTTGTTGCAGGGTGTGTGAATGACAGAGAGAAGCAGCTTCGCCAGCTTCTAAAACCATTTCCAGGACAGAGGAGGACGTAATCACACATATCTATATGCTGCAATCATAGTAGTTGGTATGCAAGACCTTGTCATTATAGTGACTCCAGTCAAAAAAAAGCATTGTTTTGTTTGGAATTTTCACTAAAGAGGACGGATGTGAATTGTGTAGAAATTCTTTAGTGCTCCAAAGAAATGCCACAAATAGGTCATGTGTGCAAAACATTTATTTCTATGCCATTCAAATACTTGCATTCAGGACTGGGAAAATACATACAATCTTTCTGCGTGCGTGTCAACGTAGTGTACACATGAATAATAACATCACCACTCCTTGGCCATTATCTATGGCTTTGATACTTTACATGAATATTGAGTCAAGAGGAGTATGAAGAGATATCATTTACACTAATGAAGTGTTCCAATTAATCATTTGCACATGGTCAAATTGCAGGAAACACATCAGACACTAATGTAAATACAGTGTTCTACAGACTTCGAGTGTTGTCGCAGCCCAACAATTTAAATGTGTTTTTTCAATTGAAAATAAATAAAATAAATATTTCATTGAATCCTCAGAGTGGCCAATGGAACAGCATTAGACAAGACGTTACATTCAGCTCTTTCATCAAATAGGTTTTCCTTTCTGTGCATGACAATGTAAACATAATAACGACCATGATGGATACAAGTCAAACACAACACGTTTCATAAATAGAACTATGGCATATAAAATTTGGAAAAATATGCATTTACATTCGTAGCAAACATTTCACCATCTTCAATCATATAAAGAGCTCGGGTCTATGCAAAATACAGTTTATTATCGTACACTACAATTCAAGCTGTTCAAACATGAAAAGCCCTTGTAAAAGAAAAAAATGTAAAACCATGTCTGAAATAAAATACATTACAGCAGTACACACCACTTATTGTGCCTCCTTCTTTTCAGCCAAAGGTGCGTTAACTGAATATGTCTCAAAACAGGGGACACCAAAGAAAAGATTACATGAAGCAATATTAAGTAAAGTAAAAGCCTCGAAAGCAATTACATTCTAACATCAAAACTCCACTATTAACGTCTACAGTCGTCTTCAATGACTAAATGTAATGACCTGTGTTTAACTTCACTATGGATTATTTATGCTGGAAGTACAGTACAGTATTTGCTTATTTTATGCCTATTTCAACAGTTGCACGACAAGACGTGATTGCAGTGCAAGAGTTTAGCTTACATAGGAGCTGTGTTTTTTAGAATCAGTAGTGTTGAGGTTCATAATGAGCCTTTTATCAAAACACAGTCTGACTTTATAATTACTGTACATTTTGGATGAAATGTGAGTGTATAACTGTTCTAGTGTCACGTGACCTATCTCTACTCTGGCTACTCAGTGTCTTGATAGTTTTGACCTTTTGAAGGCTGTACACAACTGACTGATTTAGACTGCTGTACAACAGTTACATGTTAGTATTACACACATTACACAGACAGCAAGCATCGTTTCAAGCTCCTGTACCAAGTAATCACTAAGTGAAGCGCTATACTGAAGATCTACAAGGGTTACTTTGCAACAAAGTGCACATTTTTTGTTTTGCCGTTCTGCTTACTAGTAAGCGGTGCTTTGGAAAGCAACTGCGGCTCTTTAGCAGCTCTTTTCAATGAAGTTTTAGTGCCCTGACCTCCCACCTCTGATTTCTTGGAGGTGACGACCTCTCGCTTACTTGCAGCATAGACACGTTTCTCTGCACTGGCTGCTTTACTGTCACCAGGCACCTTTTTAACGTCCGTCTCAGAGTTTGCTCTGACGCGGCTTTTCCTAGCCTGACCTCTACAATTTGGATTAGTACCAGGTTCCTGGGATTGCTTTCGGGCATTGCCTGTGGCCTGCATGTGCCGGAGATGACTCTTTCCAGCTGTGGGACTAACTGGGGTCTGGGCTCCTCCTCCACCACCACCTTGTCCTCCAGGGCTCCTACCGTCAGTGGAAGGTGCCCGGGTCTCACTACTGCTCCGCTTTACTGGCGCCCCAGGTCTGGCTTTGTGCTCGAGCAGTGGGCTAAGCCGTGAGTGGCGCTGGTAGGCATAGGCAGAGCAGCTTCCATTGCACATCGGGTAACGAATGTGACATTGAGGGCAAACTGGTAAGCGGGAGGGCTGGGGCTGAGTGGAGGCAGGGGATGGGGGGTTGTTAACAGGTGCAAATGGGAAGGCTCGCTGGCTTTGGCGCAACCCTTTAGGGGAGTTAAGTCGGGACGGTGGAGCTGTGTGGGGCCTGGGTGGGTGAGCTGTGGTGGCAGAGGGGAAGCCCTGTGGCCTTGGACGACTCCCTGGTAGACGACTACTCTCCGCTTGCACTGTCTGGATCTGGAGCCACTCCAGCTTCAGCAGCCTCTCCAGGTACTTCTCCAAGGTCCCTACCGGTTTGGGCCGGGGGGCACCACGTCCCTCCGTATGAAGAAACACTGCCAGCTGTCTCAGGCTCCAGCTGCTGAAGGGAGGAGGCAGAAAGTCTTGGTAACTGTAGCTTGGTTTCTCATTCTCATCTTCGTCACCCACAGTCCCATGGGGTCCTGGGATTTCTGGGGGAAAGTCATTTGTGTTGATGACCTCTGCCCGCAGGTTGAGGTGAGGAGGGGTACAGGGGGTACAAGGAGAGGGCAGCACAGGCAGCCTCTCAGAGTCAGACAGATCACTGGCACTGTCAGTATCATCATCTTTCTGGTTGTAGTGGTGGCGTAGTGCCTCTGGGGTGGGGGCTGGGGAGTGTGTTAGGGGGTGTGCTGGCATATGTCGTAGCCCTGATATCGGGGACAGAGGCAGAGAGAGGGCGCGCCGATTTTTCCCCATCCCCGCACGATTCGGCTGCAGCTCATTACCGCATTGTGACATCCTTTGATTTTCTTGTTTCTCCTCCTTTCTGTGCACAGATGGCCGTTTGCGGATTTGAGGTCTCAAATCTCCGTCTTCAGGGCTGTGAAAAAAGACAGAGAAGTGCAAGGTAGTTTAAGGCAAAGCATTCAGTAAAGAACTTAAGACCCCTTCCCGCACATACCTGGAGAGTTTGCTTGTATTCCGTGAAGTGCCCGATTTCATCCTACCACCATTTGACTGTGCAGCCTGTATAACAATCATTGCAAAAATTATGGGATAATGTCGACGTTTTATGAAGTATATAACACAGATTATGTTCATTCAATTGAAAGACAATAATGCTGCATTATAATCTCTCATTGACTCGCCTTCTGCACTGTTGTTGCCGTGTCCTTATCCTGACCTGATCCTGGGAGGCCATTTTTCATTTGGCCCACTGTTTTCTTCATCTTGTTACTTTTCTTTGAACTGTGGAAACATGACACAGGTTTGCCTCGAGACAAAACACGACACGTGTAACTCTCTTTGAAATGCATGCACACGTTCAGCAATACCTGGTCACTGGTCCGCTGTTTTCCGTATGTTTGACCCGAATCTTCTCTTTGGAGACGACGCGTTTCAGTGTCGTGGATGATGTGCGTTCCTGCATGATGGGCCCCATGTTGTGGGTCGCCAGGTGGGCCGTCGTGTGGAGGCCGGCGCAACGAAACGATGCGGTAGCTAAAGAACCCAGCCGACATCTCGGATCGGATACTCTATTCTGCGAACGAGGCTAGAAACACCAGCTTTCTCCAAATTGGTGCAATGCATCATGCGCAGATGTCGACTGTCGATTTTCCCACGGCCGGTTCGAACTCGTCCTCGTCGTCGCGCCGCCTCCTCGCTGTGTTTAAATAACGATCGGTTGTTTCGGGCGGGACGTTCACAGCGGACGCGTCTCCTCTCCGCCTGTCATCCTTGTCGCGGTTAAACACGCGAGGCGGCCACAAACAGCGCGTAGGCTCTGTTGGGCGCGCTGTGCCGAGTCGGACAGGTTTGTTTACCTGCTGCTGACTGGCTCGCCGCCTGTGAAGTGGCGCGTCACAGGTGCATCATGGGACTTGGAGTTCGGGCGTCCCCGTCGCTCTTTCGGATGAGACGCGCCAGACGCTCTCCAGTGAGTGACACCGACTGCTGTCGAACCGTTTTGTCTTTTGCAGCTTCCTAGTAGCTGCGCGCATGCCAGCAGAGCTCCACCGAGAGCAGCGTCTGGTCGTGACTGTAAGTTGGAGAGTAGCGGCCGCGGTCGCTCGATTACAAATCAGCGTTACGCGACCGCGGCCGAGGCACAGCGGTGCTGACGTCATCGCGCACGGAAACGCGCGGCTCCAATAACCGCAACTTTAAATGGAGGATCGGAAAGGCGACGTCCCGCAGCTCACGCTTCGTATCTTTACATGGTGAGCTGATGGTCAGTGTCTGATTTCGTCGAGGCGCGTTTCAGTAACGCTGCAACTGTTCGGAGAGGGAGAGAGAGACGAGCTGGGTGCGTTGCTTTAGGCACGTACTCCCGAGGTGCACGCCCACCATCTCCCCCGCTCACCCTCTTTTCCAAATGTGCTGCAAAGAAAATTGTTGTTCTTTCACATTTGCAGGGCACCGCCATCCAAGTCTAGGTAAAAAACAACAACTAATGAATGAGCACTATAGAGTTAGATCTGGGTCAATATGCCTTTGGTGATGAATGTGACATAATAATGATGAATTGTGCTTCATAACTTTCATTATAGGTGAGCAGGACACCAGTTCTTACAGAACATGGATAGAGGGTGGTTTATAGGACAAGAGAGGATCCCCCCTACACAATCGGAACAGCAGCTGTCCAGCTTTTTTGCTGGTAGCTCAAGGCCATGCGTGACTATCAACTTGACTGAAATGCTTCACGCAGATAAACCTAATGCGGTAAAGAAGCCGATTCCAATCCGTCCCCCGAGCCCCGGAGTCTCCCTGCTAAGGGACAGAGAGTTCCACAGCAGCTTCTCCTGTGAACCAACACCGAAGCCTATCATCAGGCAGCGGTCACGCTCGCTGCCTTCCACCACAGAGAGGAAGAAACATTGCAGAAATGTAGGCGTGCGGTTTGTTGACTCTTTGGGGCTTGACCTGGAAGACATCAGACTCTTCAGATCTGGAGAGGATCCACTTGTGCCACATCACGTTACCTTTCGATTGCTGATGGGTGCAGAGTTGGCGGACGGAAAACATCTGGAGATTTCCTTGCCATACATGAAGCCATTCTTCTCAGAGCAACCTGGCGACCGGCCAGGATTCCTGCATCGTCTCTGCGAGCGGAAAGTGTGTCTGGAGAGGGTCTTGTGTTTCGAGCTGGGTGTCATCGGAATCACCCAGGTCATCAACTTGGACTTTGAGAAAGATGTCACAGCTCGCTACTCGTTCACAGAGTGGAAGAGCTCCACAGAAACGAAGGCCTCGTGGGTGTCCACCGTCACCAAGACGTGGGAAGGGGGAGGGGGCCAACTCAGTTGCGATACGTTTCGTTTCCACCTGCCTGTACCTCCTTTCCTGCAGCCAGGAGCAGAGCTAGAGTTTGCCATCAAATACAAAGTCTGTGGGGAGGAATACTGGGACAACAACGATGGCGAGAATTATAAGTTAGTTTGCCATAACTACAAGCTTACTGTGCCCAAAGAATGCGAGGATAGCATGGTGCACTTCATTTAGGATGCCTACTAAAGGCAGAAGCACTTTAGGATTGTTGTTAGCAAGTCCACTTTAAAACATATAACTGCATTGTCACATAATGTTCATTATGTTAAGCTGCTTTCAGACGTGCACAATCTCCTGCTGCGTTCTTAATATGCGAATGGCAAACTTTTGAAAATATCTGGACGCATTATCCGGAGATCATGAAAACAGCATAGACCTCTGTAACAGAGGATTTTTTAAATAAAGTTATATTCAAGATGAACTGTTACCAAACGTAGGCGGAGTGAAATTAACAAACACTAGTGCACATACACTTAACAACAACTGTAGAACCACTGTTCTTTTTTAATGCACTTTATTAATTGATTTTCCTGGCTATTGAAATTTAAAAAAAAATGTACTTTAATGTTGGAACATCCCATGAAGATGACACTCACTGAGTGTTACATAAATTTCAGTGAAAACTGAAATGAAATGAATGCACTTTCAGGTGGGTATTTGACACAGAGAATAGTTTTGTACAATGCAGGAATTTGATCTGCTGAACCAATGTGCTCTGTTTTCAGAGTTTATTTTTGAGTCTAACCAAATGTCCAAACAATTTTACTGTCTTTTAATGAATGAAAAGTTAATGCTTGATTTTTCAACAATAAAGCACAATCACTCAAAATGTTAAGATTGTATGATTAATATGTATTTGTTGCAGTATTATGAGGGCCCGAGCGCCGACCAGCTGGAGGCTGGCAAATGCCCTCTTGTTTATATTCTTGATGAAACGTCAAGTACCACCTCCCAGCTGTCTGTCCCTAGCTTCTGTGACTTAATGGTTGTTCTGTTGATGTTTTCAGATAAATTGGAGTAAGCTCCTGGTTGTTCTGCCTTATAATGGAGGCATTGTTTTTTTATAGAAAGATTCTATGAAAGTCCAACTAAAGAGATGTTCTCTTCATTTATACAGGTCCTCATCAACATGCCTACAGTGAAATCACGCCAGCATGAACTCCTGTCACCACTTGGCATATTGGTGAAATGGAAATCTTACTGTATCATTAAGACTCATCATGCATGCCAGCAAGCGAAAATATCCATTCAAATATCTGTGTTTGTTCCAAATTGTATCCATACATTAATTTAACTACAGCAGAGTATTGTAATAGTGAAGTACACTGCTAGTGTATACCATTGGTCTGGGGTCATAATGGTAGTTAGATGGGAATGGACAGTAAATTGTAAAAAGGAAAAAAAAGTATAATATAGTATTATATTTTTACCATAATTTCTTCATAGTCATACATTTACATAACTTACAATTTAAAATTAATTAGCAAATTATTACTGTTTCTGTCATTAAATTAACTGACAGTAGAGGAGTTTTAATGCCTGGCTGTCCTGTCCCACTCTACCTGAAATACCCTAACATCGCCAGCGTGCTGATAACCTGCTTTAATGTCAGCCTTATGGCCGCATCATTCCAGAGCATTCTGTGGGACTGCATGTTCATTCAACTGTTGACATTTCACAAATCTAGACATCTGTCTGTTGTAATGTCCAGTATAGGAACAGTCGCTGCCACTGGCTATCTGTGATCACGTAGCAAACAGACTTGAGTGTCCAACTCAAGATATGAAGCATGATTTAAGGAATTCTACAAGACTGGGTGGAGCTGTAATATCTCCTTTTATTTTAGGGAACCCTGTGTTTCGAGTTGGTCTTGTCCAGTTGGTCCTGTGCGGGGGAGAGTGGGTGGTGGGGTTTGTGTTCATTCATATATGTCCATATGAGTGTGATTAGCATGGATATGTTTGTGTGGGTGGGGATGTTGTGATGACAACCAGTTGTGAATGTAGGGTACATGTGGATGAGGAACCTGAATGTAATGTGATTGAATGTAGGATATTTAGACCCTCACTCTGCCAATACAATTATTTATAATAATAATAATATGAATAATTACAGAGCCCTTAATTAAAAAAAAGAAGTCTCCAGCCCTACCTGAACTCTCCCAAACCCTAAAGCATATACAGGCAATTGCAGCAATTGTCAGAAGAATTATGCTCATGGGAAATTAGGTTTCCTGCTGTATCATCCAGAACAGAAGAAAAAGGGTTATGATGGGACCGGTTCGAGAGGGGAGGGGAGTCGGAGGACGCTCTTGCGCATGCGCGATGTACGACTAGACTTCGCGCGAAAAAAAAAAAAGTTAAAACGGAAAAAGAAAAAAAAAATAATGATGACGTCCAGTGGTTGAGCGTGACTTTTCCACGCGGTGAGTGACATTAGAACAACACACACTCGAATACCGTGTGCGTCAAACGAGTTGTGTGGCTCAGAGGCGACCGACTAGCAGGCTAGCTGTGTTGACTTTAGTTAGCATTAGCAGCGGGGACCTCGAGCTAACAGCCCCGCAGTGGCGCTGAACTGAAGAGGGATGAACCAGGAGCTTTGAGTCCAGCTCGTTTGAAATACTTTAGGTCAGACGCCGCGTACAACAGGTACGTGAAGAACACAACGTCTTCTGTGTCTAGTTTTGACAGATAGAGGCGACACGGTTAGCTTGTTACATGTCAGCTAGACAACGTGCTCATACCAGTTATGGCAGTCTGAACCTGTTACGTAATGTAAGGCCAACTGCTCTTGTTGTCTGATAAGAGTGGACAATTATTCATTTTATCAAGGAATGTCATATTACAGTCTTCATCTATACACTAAACTCATATATATATATATGAGCAAAGTCTAAACATACACAAAGTTATAGGATAGTTTGAGAGATTGGAAAAGACATGGACATTTCTGTCCAAGTGACTTTGCAGATTGGCATGTTGTCAATGCAGTTTTCCCTCAAGGTCAGTCTGAAGACAGCAGAGGTCAACGGGCAGCGAAGCTCCTCCTCCTAAAAGAAGAATGGCACCGGGTCAGGACTCACAGGTGGGAATGACATGCAGTTCCTAAACAGCTTAACTTACCAGCATTACTTCGCTCAACACAACGTTACAGTAGAGTCTGATGAACCGTTTTGCCTTGCAGTTGGAGAGAGTCATTGAACAGGTAACAAAGAGTGGGGATGTTCACGCTCTGGATGTGTTCCTGCAAAGGGACGTACACGAAGGGACCTCCCTGAAGTGTTCCCAACAGTTTCTCACCAAATTGGATAAACTTGTCTGCAGGGTAAGACGTGGTCCAGCATGCTCACTGACACGCCACGCTGCTCTGTTGTTTTTATTGCTTTAATGAAACCATGTCTCCTCTGTGTTTTCAGTGCTTGGATCAAAAGGATTCCAAATCAGCCAGTTCGGTTCTCGCTATCATTGCAAAATGTGGGGAAAACCTGAAACTACCTGGTGGTGGCCAAGGGCTGTCAGGAGTAATAGGTCAAGGCCTGGTCAAAAAGATAAGTATACAAGTAATACATGCAGGCAGGCAGTGTGCGAGTGCTGTTGAAGCAAATGTGTTCAGTTGTTGAATGAATCTGGTTTCATGTACATGGTGCAGTGGTTTGAGAAATGCAGGCAACTGTGGGTCCAGTGTGGTCCGCAGTGGGACGAGACCTTGTTCAACCTTTCTGAGGACTTCTTTGATGTGCTAATGGTGAGCTAATGTCTGACATTAAAACACACTCATATAAAATAAAATAAAAATCATGTTACCTTAATTTCCCGACTATTGAGCACACCTGAATATAAGCCGCACCGACCGAATTTAAAAAAAAGAATTATTTAGAACGTAAATAAGCCGCACGTGTCTATAAGCCGCAGGTGCCTACTGATACATTGAAACAAATGAACGATCCACAGGCTTTAAGGAAACACTGCTTGTAACAAAAAATAAATAGGCTTTAAGGAAACACGGCTTGTAACAAAAATAAAAAAAGAAAGTCATTGGTCACTATCTTCCTCCTCGTCCTCCTCCTCCTGCTGCTCACTGAAACCACTGAAGTCATCTCCTTCGGTGTCGGAGTTGAATAGCCTCAGAATTGTTTCATCCGATGTTGGATCGTTTTCATTGTCGCACTCGTCACTTTCCTCCGGAGGCAAACTCCCCGCTGCGCTCATGCTGCCCTCTTGATCACGCAGCAGTCCGGCCTTTTTAAACCCGTTGATGATGGTGGATTTTTTGACAATGCTCCAAGCTTTCAGGACCCACTGGCAGACTTGAGCATAAGTTGCTCTTCGCATGCGACCCGTTTTAGTGAAGGATTTCTCCCCACTTGTCATCCAAGCCTCCCACTGAACACGGAGTGCCACCTTAAATGCACGATTGACACTGATGTCGAGTGGCTGCAAAAACTTTGTTGTGCCCCCAGGAATCACAGCTGGAATGGAGTTTGTCCCCTTGATGGCTTCTTTCACAGAATCTGTTATGTGGGCCCTCATGCTGTCCAAATCGAGCAATGCCTTGTTCTTGTGAAAGAATCCGCCCGTGCGCTTGCCGTAACACTCCGTATGCCATTCGTGCATTAGGCTTTCTGTCATCCATCCTTTCTTGTTGACTTTCACAACAATATCTCTCGGGAATTTTTCTTTTGGCATCGTCGTGCGTTTAAAAATCACCATCGGTGGAAGCTTTCCTCCCGATACCGTGCAGCCCAGAACACAGGTGAAGTGCGTTTTCTCATGCCCAGTTGTTTTCAGCGTGACTGATGATTCACCTTTCCTGTTGACAGTCTGAGTGAGAAGCAGGTCAAAAGTCAGAGGAACCTCATCCATATTTATGATGTCATGCGGGCCGATGGAATGCGCCGCTATCTTTGCATCAGTGAATTTGTGGAAGTTGGAAATGTTTTCCTCGTAGTCGGGAGGGAGCTGCTGACAGACTCGTCCGTACCCTGATTGACAGGCCTTTACGTCTCATAAATCTGAGACACCACAATGGTCCACCTCTAAAATCTTCAAACTTCATTGCGGTGGCGATTGTTTTTGCTTTCAGTCGGATCTGCACAGTTGAAACACCTCGGCCGTCTGCTCTCTGTGTGTTGACCCAGTCTTCAAGCTCATTTTCTAGGTCGGGCCATCTGCTTTTTTTCCCTCTGAAACTTTTCGTTGTCTTTTTGCACTGAGTCAGTTCCTCACGCTGCTGTTTCCAACGTCTTATCATCGACTCATTAAGGCCAAGCTCCCGTGCAGCAGCTCTATTTCCTTTTCCAACAGCCAGATCGATCGCCTTTAACTTGAAAGCTGCATCATATGCATTTCTCCGTGTCTTTGTCATGATGAGGGTGACAAAATGACTAACGCAATCAGAATGATGGGAAGTTTGAGCGCAAGCGGAAGTTGTTTCACCTTAACCCGTTCGGCAATTTAATTGGTCTAAAGAAAATGCAGGGGAAAAATTCATAAATTAGCTGCATCATTGTATAAGCCGCAAGGTTCAAAGCTCGGGAAAAAAGTAGCGGCTTATAGTCCGGAAATTACGGTAGTTTGCATAATGAAAACAGTTTTCTGTCCTCTCTGTTGCAGGCTGTTCATGAATCATCTAAAGAGGGTATGCTTGTAAATTTCTACATTTTTATCTTTTCAACCTCAGTATGTGTGTTATTTGAGGGCACTATCAAATTAGGTGGTGTCAACATTGTTTTGAGCTAACTTTGTTTCTTGTGGACCAAAAGACTGAACATATTTAGGAGAAATATAATTTAGTGATCTTAAATTGACATGCTTTCATGATGAATTTAAGTATACGCACGCACGCACACACACACACACACACACACACACACACACACACACACACACACACACAGTATATATTCACAATATTACTGCTGCATGTTATTTGCAGGAACATACAAAATCACAGAGTCCTTCTTGAATCCTCTTGTACAATTGGGATTGGACCAAAGAATCTACATCCTGATCCAGAAGGAGGTTTGAAATTATTTTAATAGCTACTTAGCTAAATTGTTTTGAATTAGTTTTAAGAACTGTGAGTCAGGTGTTTGTTCATAAATTAACCTGCTATCGATTTCTTAACAGGCAATTCGTAAATTGAATCTAATTCTGGACAAAATTCCAGTGGAGCTTAAGAAAGAGAGGAAGATCCTGACATCACAAGAGGACGCAAATATCATGTATGTCCTGGTAGTGTCCTCATAGCACGGATCATTATTACAATTTTTTTTCAAAATATCCACACAATCAGGAACTTTTGCTTGCTTGTCACATTTCTTCAGGGTCAAGCTGGCTGGCCGGATATTGGAGGGTGGTGGTAAGAGTTTTATGAGAATTATAATATCCCTTTTATCACAGAGAACAATACATAGATACCAAAAATGTACACTAAAGTCTGTTTGTGTCAGATTACGACTTGCAGGCTGCCTTGATGGAGGCCTTGTGCAGAATGGCCACCCCTGCCCAGAGGAAGGCACTGGCTGATCGATGGTTCAGCATGGAGCATGTGGCCAATGCCTTTGCCAAGATCTGTGATTCCGAGTTCGAGACGGTAAAATTTATCTCATTAACGCTGTTATTTAGTTTCACTAATGCGGGCAATCTTTTGTAGTAATATTGCAATAGGTTACTACATTTTTAATGTAAATGTGTGTAATTTCAGGATTGTCGAAAGTTTCTGAACTTGGTGAATGGGATGCAGGGAGACAGGAGAAGGTGCATACACGTTATAGCTCACGTTATTGCTTACCAAGACATGGCATGGGGGAACTTGATGGGTCATTAGACTTGGCATTCCAAAGAGGAATATTTCAATTTTGCTGTAACTTCACACCCTTGACTTTTGTACAACGAGTTTTGTGTTTTGGTTCTTCTCCCCAGTGATAAGCATCAATAGAATAAACAGTTGTGTAATTCTCTGTCAGCTAATTTCAAAAATAATTCTAATCATTTTTTTAGATTCTCCAAATATTTGCAGTTTTTGAGGTTTCTCATAGGTCAAAGGAAGGAAACATATGCATTGTTAAATACAGATGCACTTAACTGAATATTAGTGTTCTCTCTGATCTGTAGGGTTTATTCCTACCCTTGTTTGGAAGCTTATCTGGATAAGTTTGAGGTCAGTATAAACACGATTTTAAAGATACATTTTGCCAAGTGGGGATTGTGTGTCCCAGTCTGATGGCAAATTCAGGACAATAATGCAGAACTTATCAAAAGCCTTTTTCGTCTTGATACAATTAACTTTTTCATGTCACATTCCATAATAGTTTATTATTAGCTGTGTTGACGGGGTTGTGGTTATGTTGTCAGCTGCTGATGCCCGCTGATGAGAAGCTGGAGGAATTCTGGATTGACTTCAACCTTGGCAGCCACAGCATCTCCTTTTACTTCTCTTTGGCTGATGAAGAGAGACAGGTACCCCCAGATTGATAGTCAGTTTCGGAAAGTGCTGTATAACTTATAGCTACATTTACAACCGGCGTTACAGTCTGTCAAAGAAAGGTTTCCCCTTCATGTAGGAGGGCCAGTGGGAAACGATATGCATCAATGACAATGAAGTCCAAAGCTACACTGTTACAGGTAATCAAAACGTCAGATTTCTATCCAAACCACCAACACAATTATACAGGATGTAGTGTATTAGGATATCCAATACATCCACCCACCCAGAAAAAAAGCAATTAAATCACAGGCATTTTGACGCACAACATAACCTGATAGATTTGTGTTTTTAAATGCCTCTAAGTATTTGTATGGGTCTCTGTGTGAGTGCGAGTACTGTATTACAAAGTGTGTTTTTTTAAACGCCAGAGGAGGGCAAGAGGAAGGTCTTACAGTTAAAACTGTCAGAGATGGTGGTTGTCAGTGCGGTTCAAGGATCAAGTCTTACCATCCACTTCAGCTCGTCCCTGGACATCCTTCAGGCTGCTCGCAGCCTCTATGGACACAACAAACACAAAGTAGGACATGGTTTATTCAGTCCATTGTTATTGTCACAGTATCAAACGGGATATTATCATGTTGTTTTTTTAACACTAAAATACATAAGTAAATGAGAGGTATGCGATAATGACATTGGGAAGAACTTGGCTTCCTTTGGAGGGAAGTAACATTTTTGGTGTAACATTTCACTGTGATTTAATACTTCCTGACTTGTAAGAAACAACAGCATTATTGCTTTCGCTCCAAGAAAAGTCTTGAATTTGTTCAATAAGATGATTTACATCCACAAGCGTCTCCCTGTCAGAGCTTTGTGGGGAAGAAGGGCACATCTGTGGTGAAGACTACTGTGAAAATCATGATGGAAGAGAACAGCTCCCAGGTATACAGTGGTCTGTTAACATACTTCTGTCATATTACAGCTACTGTGATTACTGTGGTCATCAAAGATGCCAAAATTAAAGATAAAATAAAATTGGTTGCTGGGCCTTAGTAATGACTTTTACATTAATGTGATATTGCATCAGAAGTGGTTTGAACATTTTGAAAGAGCTTTGTAAGTGCAAACCATAATTACAGACATTTCAGTGTTTGCTCTGCATGTCTGTCTCCATGGAGGTTGTTCCCGAGAGCCAGGTGTCCCTTGGTGAGAATGCGAAAAACACTGCCCCCTATCTTCTACCAGCCCCTACTGCACCTGTACAGGTAAATGAGTTTTGTATTGTATATTTAGTCTAATGCAATGCAGCAGTCAAGCATATTATACCTAAACCCAACGTATACAGTGGGTTTGTCAATGACAATGGACAGTGGCTAATTTATAAATCTAATGTGAAACTACATACCATGCTGTGATATGGTCTTGGTCTTGCTCCAAGCTACATGAATGAAATGCTGAACTCCTGCAAGCCAGCTCGCAGCCTTAGATCCTTAGGTGGGTTTTTACTAGCTGTTCCAAAGTCTAGGCTGAAATCTAAGTGCGACCGAGCTTTCTCCATCAGGGTCCCTCGACTTTGGAACAGCCTGTCTGAGGAGATAAGGCTGGCAGAGTGTGTGCCTTCTTTTAAGTCACTTTTAAAAACCCATTTCTAGACTTGCTTTTATGTGATGTCGTATTTTTATATCTTTTTTTTATACAGACATGTGACCTGAAAACACTATTTTTGTTAGAATGCTGATTTAAATTGTCTGTGATTTGTATGTTTTTGTGAAAGCACTTTGTGAAGCTGCTTCTGAAAGGTGCTATATAAATTGAATTATTATTATATGTCTTGAAAATGAATACAGTGTGTTACTCAAACAGCCAGTGGGGGGTGTAAGAGGCAAGGTAACTAACTTAGTCAGGTTCAAGCTTTTTGCTGACAAATATTCATCATTCTGCAAGAAACTGAAACCTTATTGATGCAGAATGTCTGTATTTCCATTATGTAGGTGATCCTGTGTGATTAACTTAATGTGAAAGAGATAACATATACAATATTAATATTGGATGATGTTGATATTCTGTTTAAATCCACTATTTGATGCGGCCACACAAAATATCCACATACATTGTGATTTTCCATTCAGATCGTGACGCCAGACAAGATTAGGATTTCCGAGTCCACCACCTTCATCAACAACAGTGCAGGAGGAAGTGTGCACAGTGCCAGGTCTCTCTCTGCTGCCACACCATCAAGTAGGTGGACACTACAAACTGTAAAGTATTGCTATTAAACCAGCAAGTAGAGGTGGCACAACCCTGATCACGTACATGTGTACTATACCTTCAAATGACTCAAGAAAACACAAATTCAAGGTATTTATTTTTGGAGTGCCAGTAAATATGAGATTGAAGAAAATGTAATATAGAGTTAACATGGATTACAAGACGTGCATGTTCAACTACCTTAAAGCAGGGCCACATTTTTTTGGTTGTGACGTGCAAAAGAAAACATACGCTTTTATGTTATATAAAAAAGTGCAATGCAAGGGGGGTCCCTGTGATTGACCAACGAAAACAATTAATATTATATTTGATTTTCATCAACTTTGCTGTTTGTTAATTGTATGAATCGACACAATATTTTTTGTTGTTTTTAATATAATGTTGCACAGGGCCCCTTTATTCTTTAAAAAAAAAACTACTGTCAAAAAGCATCAACTTTGTATTAATAGGACTATACACATAGTATATATATATATATGTATATATAGCTTTGACATATCAGGGCACTGCCTGACAGAATCCAGCTGTCGGGGGAAAAAGCAGATATTTTCTTCCTCTTTATCAGTTTTGGCAGCGTCTGCAATGTGTTTATTATGATGCAGCACCACTACATTGGCACAATACCGCAATCACAGTTACAAATTAAAAAGCCGCTCAAACGGAGTGTAGAAAATTGTGTTTTCCATAAAGACACATCATAAAGAGTCAGAGACAAGTCAGAGACAAGTCAGAGTTCAGAGCTGGAGATGGCACAACAGTTATGATTTTTTTAAAATTCTTTCTTACTTTCCCAGCCAGCATATAGCAGATTCAACTCTTAACTGTAAAATTGGTCTTTTCTCCCTTTTAGACACTCTATCCAAGAGTAAAGGGAAGCTGTCTCTGGTGACAGTTGGTTCATGTGATAGGCAAGGTGAATTTTACCTGGGAGAACTCAGGACGAGTGCTAAGACCTGCAGTCACATCACAACACCCAGCAGCACAACAGCAGGTGGCATTGTAGAGCAGGTATGGCACACACTGGATATATTGCACTTAACATATTACACAGGTTGTCTACTGTAATGTCACAATATGCAAAATGAGATTTAGTTTTTGCTTTTTGAATGAAACGTTAATTCACTGTCTCTGTCTCAGAGTGATTTGTCTCTACAGAGCTTGACTTCCAAAAGGGGCAATAAGATCAATGTTGACAAAAAGGTATACCGTAATTTACGGACTATTAAGTGCACCTGAATATAAGCCGCACCGACCGAATTTTTCAAAAATAATTATTTAGAACGTAAATAAGCCGCACGTGTCTATAAGCCGCAGGTGCCTACCGATACATTGAAACAAATGAACGTTCCACAGGCTTTAAGGAAACACTGCTTGTAACAAAATGTCGGGCCGCATTTCTTCGAATGCTGCCCGTTTTAGTGAAGGATCAGAATGATGGGAAGTTTGAGCACGCGCGGAAGTTGTTTCACCTTAACCCGTTAGGCAATTTAATTGGTCTAACGAAAATGGGGGAAAAATTCATAAATTAGCCGCATCATTGTATAAGCCGCAAGGTTCAAAGCCCGGGAAAAAAGTAGCGGCTTATAGTCCGTAAATTACGGTACTCATCCAATTATTATGTTTTTAATAAAGTTAATGTTGTATGTGTTTTCTACTTTTGCACAATCGTTCTGGACTTTTTTCAGTAAAAAAGTGTCCTTAGCACAGTAATATTGCTATTGTCTCTGCATAGTATTTGCTCATACTACTATTGAGATAATAACCTCAGATAACTCTAGCCCCCCAAACATGATTTCTCTTCCAGCTGAGAGGCAAATCTTCTAAAATTTGACCTATTTTATTTTTAGCCTACTGTGTTTTACCCATTATTTCAGTGGAAGGAAATTTGCATTGGCACCAACTATATCATGACTTACATTTGTTGTCTCTGCTTGTCTTGTAGAAAAAAACAGTAGACAAAGTTCTGGCTGGAGAGGGAGAAGAGCAGTCTCTGGGTATTGTATTGACTTAAGCTTAGCCAAGAAATACATCTACACCATTATGTTTCAGAGACTCTTGAACCATCCCTTTATTGTTTTACTTACAGACAATAGTTTTGTGCCTGACACTCAGCCCAGACCTGCGACAAACCTGTAAGCACTGTGGAGAACCATGTCACTCTTTGAAGATCAAGGCTCTGATTGGTACTGCTGTACCGTAGGTGTCTGTGGAATGTTTATCTGAACATATTTGTGTTCACATGGCAGATCTTCTAACTGGAGTAAACTGTCAGTTTCTGAATTACTACTGATGCCCACACAGAAAAGAAATACTCTGCAAAGACCTGGTAAACCCTCAAATGTCTTTACTAATTATAAAATGTCACAAAATGTTTTGCACATTAATAGATTGTAATACACAAAACCTAAATTGTAGTGTTACCAAACTTTGTTGTTGTTGTTGTTGTTGTTGTTGTTGTTGTTGTTGTTATTATTGTTATTGTTGTTGTTGTTCAAATTATTTCTTTTCCCCTCTGTAGAGCCACAGTCAAGTTTGTCACACCAGCAGGAGCGCTCGTCCTCAGCACTGAGATTGTCAGTTCCTGACTCAGGCCCAATCAGCCAAAAGCAGCTCCATAGCAAACTCACCCAGCGCCTGCAGCTGCTCCTCAAGGAGAAAAAACAAGAAATGGCACATCAGGAGCCAGCTACGCCCCAGAGAAGAATGTCCGATAACAGAGGTTATTCTAAAAGCAGAGGAACGGCAGACCAGTGCTCTTCCACTTTGTGTTCTCTCAAAGTGCAGCAGGCCCAGAGAAATGGTCCAGGCAGCGGGAAGACCAAAGGCCAGACGCCACTGGAAGCATATGCTGCTCCAAATGAAGCTCCAGTCAAGGCCCCTGCAACTAAATCTCTGCAGGAGAGAATACCAGCTAATGCTAATGCTGAAACTAAGAGGGCTCTGTCAAGCAAAGAGAAGGTATGGAGTCTGTGAACATTGGGTAGCTGAATGTCCATTCTGAGGTTTTTAATGTTTTACTGTGTATTGTGGCTCTCACACCTTCTGTTACACAGAGAGATGCAAAGGTTGCAGAAAGCATGGTGAAGCTCATCTCTAGCCGTTATGAGATTAACTCCCAATCCACAGCAAAAAATACTGCAGAAATGATTTGTCAGAGCTGGATTCCTCCTATTATTAACAGGTATGCTGAGTGATGGTTACAGGGCTACATTGTGTTGTTATGTAATGAATTAACAAATGTCACTTAGTGACCGTTTCTTATTTTCAATCCCTAGGTCGATGTTCAATATGAGCTGGTCATCAACTGCTAAAGTAAGGGATCAACACTTTATTTATGGTTAGCTGGAACTTTTCTCCTGCTTTATTTGCTAAAGAAGATCTTTATCTTCAATAGAAAGACGTATCTGGAGCTGTAAGCCTCATGAAATCCCACAGTAAAAAAACCCAAAACTCTTCGAGGTAAAATGAGTCAAATGATCTGAGGTGCATTTTTTTATATTTCAATAGCTTTTAGCACAGTTTAAAATAAGTATTATATAATGCCTTTTTTCCTGTTCAACAGAAAGGATGTATTTGATTTTAGCGTTGACAAACCGTTGGCTATTGGGGTAAATATTACTAATTTTAATTATGTAATATCTTTGAATGTACTGGCAGGAGTACTTGTTGTGTTTAAAATCTGACTTATTGGTCTTCAGCAAAAGGACAGATCTCTCACTAACACTTCTGCCACATCGATCAGGTAAGTCTTAAAGTTAGAGAGAATTGCCTGTGGGCTGAAAAAACACAGTAACATTCTGTCTACAGTTTGTATTAAAATCTGTCTAATTTCATTATCCCGGTATTGTTTGACAGAGGCATCAATGACTCCTCGGTATCCCACAGCACATCCAAAAAAGGACCACCTTTGACAAAAGTATACTTTCTACTGTAGTGTTTTCCTAAACTTAAACTTTAATATGGGCAATAATTATGCAGCAATCCTTGGCCAATCAGACATCTCTCCCGTTCATCTCTTTCTTTTCCTCTTTTATAAATCTATCTCTATCTTCCACTCCCATTTGTTTTACAGGAGAAGCGGTATGTGAAAAAGCATTTGTTCAGTGACACAGATACAGACTACGCCATGACGGAGGCCAGCTGGCTGAGGGAGTCAAGCAGGAAACCTAAACCCAAAGTTACCACATATTCGAGGCAGGCACCCGTCAAGCCTAAAGCGTTGTCACCTCGTACTTCATGTAAGACATTAAAGCGACACATTCATGCTTCTCATCCGAAACTCATTTTTTATACAGTCATGTAAAATATACAGAATGTGCTTTCTTTCTCTGCAGGTGAATCCTTAGATTTGCCACCTCCCTCCCCAAAACCTGTAAAGGGTAATGCCAAACCCAATAAAGTAAGGCAGTATAGTTATTATGTAAAAAGCCTGTAATGCACCTTTCGCAGTCAGCCACAGTGTGTCATTGTTGTTTACGCAAAAGAAGCACAATGCGAAGGAGGGAGCGGAGAAGGGAAAGAAGACAATGAAATCCGCAGCAGCAGCCCCCAACAGACCACATGCAGCGGGCAGGAGGCCCAGGAGAGCTGCAGCCACCTTGACCAAGAGCTACAGGGAGCCAGATACTGATGACAGCCAGTCAGAATCGGAGAAGCCTCCCGTTACTAAGGCAAAATACTTCCTTATGTCTCCTATTTGTATAACAATACACAATAAATACAATTGTTATTTTTCTTAATGTGCATGCACATGCCTATGAGACTATGTTGTATCTCTTATCCGTCTGGATTTTATATAATGTGGATTTATCATTTTGTTATTTTGTCGAATAATGCCATAGATCAATGTGATGACAATCGGCAAAAAAGCAAACATCTTAACTCCAAACAGTACAACAAACTATGATACCATCTTTCATGTAGTCATAGATTTTAACTCACCATGTTACACAGCCGCAGCGTTGAGTGCTGTCAAACACTTGGTGTCAAGGAGGGAAACTACATCATGGCTCCTAACACTCTTTTCTTGTTATCAGAGTTCTCACCACTCTGGCACACATCAGGATCTGTCTTTTTCTCACACACAACATGAATTACTCAGTTCAGATGTCAAGCAAATTGTGTCAGTATTTTTGATTAACTACTTTAGCAAGAACAACCAAATAAAAATTCATGTTCTCTTGAACAAGTAAATGAAAGATTTACTTGTTCAAAAGACAAGTATCTGAAAACAGTTGACGTCGATCGCAGGTATTTAATCAAGTTTGATACGTTTCACAACCCAAGTAAAAACACTTGTGGACTTCACTCATGAATCTGTACATTTTCTGTTTAAGAAAGCAGGTGATTATAGTGAAGCTGCAACTTCATACTTTCTTTTTCCCGTAATAATAGAACTCCTCGTCTGATCGTCTGGCTGAGAAAACTGAGAAAACTCATGTGGCTGCTCACGTGATGGAGAGAATTTCTGCGAGCAAAATAAGAACCAAAAGGTTTATGAAGCTAGAGAGAAGCAGTCGTAGCAACCAGTTGGAGTCAGTTTCATCCACTTCCAAGGTACAGGTCATAGAGTTCATGTTATCTCGATTTAACAATTATATATACGAATGCCACTTAGCATCTGTACATCTGAGATCATTGGAGAACATCGTTATCAACACATGTTCAAACTGTGATCTACATACAGTGTTGTGGGCCTGAATAGGTTTTTTTGCCTCTTGATTATGATGCATAACAGAAACACTTTTTTTTCAGGGGCAGAGACCTGAGGATGTTTTTCAAGAAACTTTGAAGATAAATAAGAAAACTATTGTGCCTTTCCCAGACCAGATGAAGGCATTGAAGGAGTCCTTGACTGTTCGCCAGACCTCATTCTGTCCATCCCCTCCTTTCATTGAGAGGATGAGATGTAAGACCAAGTGGAAAGCCACTCACCAACAAATTAGAGTTAGATAACAGTCATTTCACTCCTTTGACATCAGCTATTGTCTACTACACGTTTCAAATGGGGTCAAATGATTTATTAATTCCATCATAGTGTCCACATACAGTTTATTACTTTGCCTTGTTGGTACTTTTTCTCGCTCTCTCACACACAAAGACATTAAGCCGCAAATTTTGACTCTCCTCTGCAAGCAGACCTCTCCTGTTATTCAGGTACACATGCAGCCGAAGTGAGATCCATGACTGTTTTCTTTATGAAGCAGGTCTAGCTGCTATATAGATATTGAGAAAGTATCAAAGCGATTCATTCATGGAAAAATGCACACAGCCTGTATTCAAATACTGTTATATTGTGTCATTACAACAACTCAGTCACCGCCTCAGCCCTCCACTCAGATACGCCATCCAACCTTGAAGGATTTGGTCTCTCCAAGTTTTAACCTGACATCTCCCCTTTTATTATTCAATGTCTGTTAAGGACTCGTTTTCAAAAAAAAATTGCTTCTTCTTTTTAAAGCAATTTTTATTCTGATAGTTAAATTACGTTTATCTTGTTGTAAGTTTTCCGTTTTATCCATCGTGCTATTTAGGAGTTGCACTATTATGTCTGTGGGTGGTTATGGTATTATGGTTATTGAGTGCAGTTTTTAGCCGTTTCAGTTATTATATTTTTTAAACTCTTACATAAATGGCCCAGTTGCTGTATAGCCTGTACAGGTTTAGTACATTGTTAGTAAACTGTAAATTGATATGTAGCAAAGCATGTATATATTGACCTTTTACACTATGTCCTACCGCTGTGGCCAGCTGATTGAACATCTGTGCTTATTTTGGACTCTCACAGCTGCCGAGAGGTCAGCCCCAACCCTGGGTTTGACCTGCTCCCCTCTCCCCACCCCGCGGGGATCCCCACTCCCTGCCTCCCCTGACCCTGCTTTTCAGGACACCCCCTCGCCAATCCTGCTGCTACCCAAACCTCGCTCTACAGTTGGCAGTAAAGGAAATGTCAAGCCCCCCTCTTACTACAGTGCAGAAAAGAAGTTCAGCACATCCAAGACAAATTCCATCCATTCTGGCGCCTCTCTCCCTTCACTGGGACGTCAGAGCCATGCACCCGACCCTCCCATTGGTGCTAGTGCAGCAGAGGTAAAACAACACCTTTCTGTCATCTGTAGCTCTTGTGGTTTCTGTGTCTGGTTAGAATCATATTCAAAGTAATTTTAATGTAGCATGTACCACATGCTCCTGGAAACTGGGAAGTGCAGTCGAGAATATTTTATGGTTTTCATTTTGCAACTGGACTTGAATCTCGTAAGTGGTGAGGAGTTCACACACCTTTATACTACATGCACATCATTGACGTGTGAGAATCAGTAGTCACACAAATGGAGGTGTGAATTATGACCAAAGGCCTTCAAAAACTGTAACCTAGAACTTAAGTACTTAGCTCTGGAAACTGAGCTTTGCTATTTGAAATTCCCAGACTAGCTGAGAAAATGTGGTGCAGAGAAAGAAGTAACACTTCCCTCTTCCATTTTTGAGGTTTTAAGCTCAGGAGTGAATGTGTGGAACCATGTCTGAAATGGCCATTAGAGAAATACAAATTTCCCCTAATAAAAAAGATCATGTATTTATGTAGAAAATTAAGGAAATAGACGTGTGTTCTGAACAATAAAGTAGCATGATTGAAATGACCAGATAATAGTGGTGCAAAGCTTCATCCGTGCCGTTCAATGGATTGTGGAAAATTTCTTCTTCATCCATGACAGGCGTAATGAGTAGGTGACCACCAAATGAGCTGGCATACTTCTTCTTGTCCATCATTGTCTCATCACTTTCTGTCGCTCTCCACACCTTTTTCTAGATAAGTCCAAATCAAGAGTGTCTGTCCCCGGCACCTGAGTCTCCTCTGTCTCTGTCCGCTCAGCCCCTGTTGACCTCCACATTCTTTGAGCCGGACAAGCCATCCATGCCCTCTCTTCCTCAGTCACCTTTCGTTGAAGACACAGACAACCACGGCAGCTTTTATGGGTTTAGTAAAGTGTCTTCAGTATCCGTGGTTTCACTGAGCCAATTGTCCAGTAAGTCATCAGGACTCACAGGCAGAGTCAAGGAAAGCCCCAGTGCTGCTGTGTTTCATAAAACAGAGGTATGAAGTGCTTTACAACTCTGTATGTTCATATGATGATGATATGATGGATAGATATATGGATGGGTGGCAGCACTGAAAGACCACTATTGATTTACAATGCATTGCTGTCCATCCTGACAGAAAACACCTTCTTCAGACCGAGATTTAAAGTCTGCACAGCGTCATATTTCAGGTAAAAGACATGTTCAGCTTGGTCCTTCACATGTTAACTGGATTTCACAATTAGCTTACAATTAAAAATTACATGATTGAAAAAGCGCAAATTCCCTCAATCAGGAATTCATTGTCAAATCACTTGTTTTATAGAAAACAAAGTCCCTTTGTTGAGAAACGTTAAAAAAACTGGAAATGTATTTATAACTTGTGGTATTTTTTACAGGACCCAGTCGCAAACGCCACATCTCCTCACCCAGTTATTCTGAGGAAGATGAGGAGTGGATGAAGAAAAGCAAGATGAGAGGGACCTTTTCTCCGCGGCTGAAGCCAAAGAAGTTGTTCAAGTCTTGTAAGACACGTTACCCTTAATGAAAATAGTGGTATGTTTAGTCATGAATAAAATCATATCCAGATGGAATTATATCTAAAATCAGTGCCTCTTTTGTAGAGAACCTGGAAAACACATGCATAAATCACATTTCACCCCATTAGTTTTTTTTAATCATTAGGAAGGTTTGCCATGGATCCCGAAAAAGGCTTCTTAGTTATAAGTTACTTCTCAATTCATCATTTTCATACTTATGCTACGCAATTAAGACAATACAGAGGTGCTTGAATGTTGTCCAAAACATTGCTTTTAAAAATTATAATTTTAGCTAATATGTAACGGATTGAACTTTCAAATTTTCTAAGCAAACAATATCAGAATATTAAGAATGAGACTGTGGGAGACACAACTCTCTAGTACAACTCTTCTCTAGTTTGTACTCGACACCTCAATCTGTCAGGGGATTACGCAAATCCAAAGCTTGTGATCAGAATCTTTTCCTGGAACTTGTTTCCATTTGCCATTAAAAGTGTAAAAAAGCACAATGGTTTGTTTGTCTTCAGTGGCTCTGCCTTTTTATCCTCAGTCACTGAGGTGTCTGCTGATGGTGAGGTGAGCCAGGTCGTGTCCTCTTCCCACATGGTGAGCTCCAGTCATTGGGAAGCTGAAGTGGGGGTTGGAGACATGGATGAGGATGAGGATGAAGAGTTGCCTGGAATTGCTGTAAACCCAAATAATATGTGCCAGCAATTCAGCTCTGAGCTAAAGAAGAAGTTCCAGGTAGGACACACACACACAAACACACATAGTGACACACATTTATACAGACAGCACAGCATGTGAATATGCAGCAGTACCTGCATTAGTGATAGTCTACATTATCCACTTCCCCGTTAAAAAAACCATTTCAACCTAATATATACTAACTTCTCGTGGGACACATCACGCTCCTCAGCTGCCTTTTTTAATAATCCTGATCCACAGAAATGTTGTTAAATGATGATCTTACCGAACCACAATGTTTGAACCCCTATGTGTTTGTATTCAGAACCGTTACAAGATGATGGAGGTTTACAACAAGCAGTCTCTGAAGACCGTCCAGCAACACGTCTCCTCCCTTAACATGCAGGTCACCAAATACAGGTCAGTTGTTTTGTAACTTGTGTTATGTAGAAAACAAAAATGTAGCATTTCCATTCACAGCGGCGTGTCACATCAATTGCCTCGACTGTGGTCGCACTCCATAGTCTTAATTTGTCCTGCCAGTTTCATAATCATCAGAAGATTTTTAACACTTCTCGGAATAACATAAAGGATCTCTGTTCCCTGTTTTGATTCATGGCTTCAGTGTTTACCTGTGTGCAGCGCTCTTTGCCCAGCTGTCGCTCTCTCTTTTTCTCTCTCACCGTGGTTGTTTTACGTTTCTATTTCACCGTTACAGAACTCAGAGGCTGGAGCAAGTTCAGAACGTCCTCTTGGAAGAGATCCACAAATTGGAGCAGGGCGACAGTATGCTGAAAAGCATGGAGAAAGACCTGACTGTGAGTCGCTCTGCCTATTTACACACACACACACGCTCCCTCACACATACTCACTAGTTGTGTTTGAAGAGAAGGTGGAAAGTAATATTGTTCAAACAAAATATGTCCCCTGTTAGAATCTAAATGTGATGTGTTGTTGATGTTGATCTGACCAGTGTCTGATCATGTCTGTTGTCTCACAGAGTTACTGGAAAAAGCAGGCTGTGGCGTTCCATTCTTACCAGGAGCAGGAAACCAGGAGGTGAAACTTGGGACTTTGTGTTTCTGTTTGTGAGCACTGAAAGAGCCGGGTTGTTTGTTTGACGCTGTGTTCCTGACACACTGATCACTGCGGCTCCCACAGGCCTAAAACCCACTGTGTACAAGGTTGAATAGCACACTTTATTCTGAGAAACAAGCTTAGCAGGAAATTAACTTATTCCTCAGGCTTATCACCATAATCTAGATATGCACCCTACAGCACCAGCTATTTTTACACAGTGCTTCTTCATATGACTAAGTTGAGTTCACTGATGTTTATTCAGGAAGCTTTGCCCAGATATTATCTAAAGGGTCGTTTTGGCTGTAATAACCAGTCACAGTTCATGTTAATGACAAAAATATAGATTAGAACAGCCTTTGAAAATGAATAGACGTCCATGAAAGTGCTTGATTTTTTGTTGAAATGTTTCACCTCCCTTCATTACCATGTACAATATAAGTGGACTGTAAAAAAAATCAGGATGTTTAGAATCCATTATCTTTTTCTTCATCTCCCATCCCTGCTAATGTCATTTATAGAAAAGAACTCCCACATTTTGTTTTTGTTTTTTGCAGATATTGTATTTGGCATAGTACATATTGCTGGGTCGTTCCATCTTGACTTAACCTGCAGTCACATAAATGCCCAAAACTGGAGAATTTACTTTATAGTCTTGATCAGATCCGTGCTTTCCCAGTTCCAACAGACTTTGTTGTTGGCTCTCTGTCTTACTAACACTGTTAGAAATAATGTATGTCCACTGACACTCTCAGTGGTGGACTTATTTATTTATGAGATATACCATGATATACATCAAATACAACTTGGGCTACTTGGGTCAACTTCTTATTCCCGGGGCCCTTTACTCAGGCCCCCTGCTCAAAAAAATATAGAATAAAAGTATATCTTTGCAATATAAAGTTAATACTTGTGAGATTTCTGCAGAGGTTTAAGCATCAGTGTAGATGTTACGCTTGCACTTATCAAGTACTATAATTTTGACAATTAAACCAGAAGTGCACTTACAAATAGTGCATTCAGTGTCGCCATACAACAGGCAAGACGTGGATGTGTTAATTTCTGCTTTCACCCTCACCTTGTGTGCGTGTCTCCTTCCTTCCTTCCTTCCAGAAACGACACCCTGAAGAAAGCCCTGCAGAGCAACACGTGTCACAGCTTGGAGTACGAGCAGAGAATATTCACCTCCCAGGTCTGACTTGATTTTCACAGCCAACGTCTAAATATTCGCTTCAAATGTGTTGCACGTGTCATAGACCTCAAACTAGTGCTGTAAATCCTGAGCTCAGGTAGCTTTGAAAGAATATTCCATTCTTTTTTTTCTTTTTTAAATAGAACGTGTCACCTCTGCCTGTCAGCCTGTCTGTCCGATCATTTTTTTGCTGAGTGGCCTCTACAACATTTTGCTTAGCTCATTGTCTCGTGTGTCAGCTCGCGCCCTGCTCGACCCAACTGTCACATTCTGCGTCCTCACCCCTGAAACCCCCCACTGCTCTGCCCACTGTTTTCAGATGTGCCTGATAAGAAAGGACATGAAGTCAGTTCAGGACAGACTCCTGAGTGAGATGGTGAGTTGACCCGACACGGGTTGTGTGGACTAGACGTGAGCCATTACACTGTCCTTTCTCTGTCTTTTTATTTCGTGTCCTTCACGCAGAACAGAGCTCCATTGAAAGCCAGTACATAACATACAGTCCTGAGAGACTCCTGGTGTGACTCAGGTGGTGTTGTGTAATAAGTGTCTCTCCTGAATGTTCCTTTGTGATTTTGTTCCTTTTTATAGCAGGAGGGGGAGATCCAGAGTGTGAAGAAAGGTCTGCATGCGTTGTTCTTCCCTGATGCAGCCAGGTTTTGAGTTGAGCAAATGTCCCCGTCAGGTCTCTACGCTATTTACAAGGCTGTGTGTTACACAACACAGTGTGAATTGTGTTGTGTGGTGACGTGTTTGACCGAGGGGTCGATTTCTCCAGGTTCTGCTTTTATTGTTTGTTAATGAATTTGGTGGACCTGGACGTGTTGTTGCTATATGATTGTTTCAATGTTATTTTGATACATTCAATCATTTTTTAAGTGTTCTTTGAAAGTAAGCCCAAGCTTTTTTTTTGATGTCTTTCATTTTTTATTTATTCCTGTAGGTTAGTTATGTGCTGAAAATGTCATTGTAAGTGTTAATGATTGTTTTTAAATGCCTCAACCTGAGTCTTAATTGAAAATAAAAGTTGTTTAAAAAGCAGAGAAGCAATTGTTTTAAAAAAGACCTTGTATTTTGAAGACAAGTAGTGCTTACAAAGGTATTTCTCTTTTCAGTGAAGACATTGACGGCCCCATTCATATTGACATACTGTATGTACAGTTGATATCAAATTCAGTCCCAGTACCACCTCCTCCAGACTGCACAGTCTTTACACAGTCAAAGTGACACATTATTCATCAGCTAACAAAAGGTGAAACTGGTCACATGCACAACTTCTTCCCACCACACGGGATTCCCACCGCCTTGTCAAAGGAGTCCATGTAATAGTACAAAAACAACACTGACTAAATGACAAGATTGTTTTTTTCCCCCTCCACTCTCATCCAGAGAGTCTGAGGCTCCGCCAAAGTCCAGCTTCCATGTGGCGACGTCCCGCGGCCTCCAAGACACACTGCCGCTACCGTTACTGCCATCCTCTCTCCCACACCCGAGCGCTCAGGCCGACGGTGTGATCGTCAGGGGTGCGCTGGAAGAATGTTGAAGACGCGCTGGAGGCGAAAAAAGGGCTTCAGGCTCTTTGAACTGTCGCCGCTGAGCGGAGACATAGAAAAACCTCCAAGCTCAGCATTTCTTCACAGAAGAAACTCCCAGCCCTCATGGCCGGTGGAACCTGAGGAGACGACAAACCAGAGTAGCGTATTGTGAGAGTGGAAGGTGCCTTTGTCATCCTACCCAGCTATAAATGCCGCTATTAATCAGTTCTGCCGGGCTATTTTAGCACAGCCATTAAATGTGGAGGGAGCTGGACGTAAAGCATGTCCCCATCCTCCCTCTGGGTCACTGTCAGAACACACCACGAGGACCCCTGCTTTCCAAACAAGCTTAACCAAGGACACAGCGGCATTTTATCATCTCTCTGTCTGCCCTGACAGTGCAAGCTCCCCAGAGGACAACCTCCCCCCCTAACCCCCCGCATTCACTTCCACTGCCATCTATCTTTAGCTCCTCGACGCTCTCTCAGTGAGCAAGGAGAGCTAAATTTAGAACTGCTGCTGCCCGGAATAGAGCGGGCATGCGTTGCTACCCACAGACATGCACCTTAGAACACTAACCTCGTTAGGTGTTTGCTCGAGGCGTGCACTTCCATCTCGGTGCTTTTGAATTCGTTCAGCTCTTTTCGGATTGCAGCCTGCGGAGGGGGGGGGGGGGGGGGGGGGGGGGGGGGGGGGGGGGGGGGGGGGGGGGGGGGGGGGGGGGGGGGGGGGGGGGGGGGGGGGGAGAAGAAAAAAACCACAAACGTCATTAGTGCGTCCACTAAGTGCGTCCTGAGCCATCGGGCCGCTGCAGCCTCTGAACAGCAACGACGTGACAGCAGGAGGGGGAAAAAAATATTATAGAGCTTAGAAAAAAGAAAAAACGGGATTTGTAGCAACATGCGATGCTGATGAGTAACGAGTATTTTAAAAGTGTCATACGCCAAATGTTAAGACACTATAAACATAAGCAAGAGCAATAACACAATGACAGTGGAAACCTCCAACACGTCACTTAATGTCAAAACGAATACGAGCTCCTTGGCTCGTGATCTAATCATATCGGAGGCTGTTTCCCTTAACACCTCGAACACAAAGCAACTCCATCACGCTGTTGGTGAGGAGCTGACACCAACTGAGCTTTGTGAAACACTGCCTGGAAATATGTAGTGAAGTCTTGAAGGCCCAATTGTCCCAATGAGCTATAGGTCTTAGATCTTGGGAATTTGTGTTGTTGTTGTCACATTGGCCTAGATTTTGATTTGGTGTCGCATCCAAGAGATGAAATGAAAAACGGTATCTGTTTTCCTCACACACCTTATCTGCCGCTGAGAGCCGGGTCCAGGGCTTGTCGGCTCTCCTGTCGTAGTCCTGAGCTTTGGCCACCTCCACGTAGTCACTGAAGCGGATCAGAATCTTTCTGTCCCGCAGTTCGTCCACCGTGGGCCGCTGGTTGAGCTGAGACACACAGGGAGTGGGACACAAACACTTTACCGCCGGCTGTCGTCGAGTCACGACTCAAACTCAGATAAGATGTGGGTGATGTTGATTAGGTGCCTGTTCACAAATACTTGTCAATATATTGAAAATCCTCAGTTCATGTACCTTCCTGTTGAGCCGCTGTTTGATCTCCCTCCTCTCCTCCTGCTCCGTCTGGTCATTTCTCTCTGAAAGAAAAGAAAAAACTCATTCGAAAATCCATACACGAGATCAACAGGTAGAACAACATCACAGCATCTTATTTCATTCTCACACATTCTCCATGTAAACTGATGCGGTGACAACTAAAGGAAAAACATCTCTCTCTCTCGCTATAAATACATACATACACACAAAGTGCAAGTTCATCCAGTTCATGCACAGGTTCATCTCTGCACGGCTCCACACAGTGCAGGGAGGCGATGTGCAGTCATGCGCCTTTTGGCTCCTGAATTATGTACAACACTGGGCAATCTGTGCAATTATTCATGCACCCCCCCCCCCCCCCCCCCCCCCCCCCCCCGTGTTTTTAGTGTGTTATTTGTATTATTATTACTATAAGACCTTACTTATTATCATTGTATAACATTGTGAGTGTTAGGGTTCAGGTTGTAGTTTGGAGTGTTGCAACTCACGTTTGAGGATGTTCCGACTCTCCAGCTCCTCCACGTTCGGCCTCTGGCTCAGTCTCCTGCGGAGAAACACCAGAACCACGTTTTGAACCATTGTGACTCGACTGGTCCCTTCTCCTCTCCTCTCCTCTCCTGACTCCTCTCCTCCTTAAACCGGCTCTAGTTTGTCCGCCGCGCGCGTTCTCGACAGGAATCCCCTATGTCTCCATCGCGCGTCCAGACCGCGGCCGTGCTGCTTCGGCGGAGGCGCGACCCGCATCTGGACCAGAGGAGGAGGAGGAGGAGGAGGAGGAGGGAGCCCCGCGACGCTCTCGGTTGGATTATTGTCCGACAGCGAGACGCTGCATTCCGGGTGCAGTTGTCCGTGTGGCCGAGAGATGTGCAGCAGCAGCAGCAGCAGCAGCAGCAGCAGCAGCGAGTCCTCCGCTTATGAACCGTGTCGTGACGGGCTGCTCCCCCAGTCTCCCTGGTTACTACATGCATCATTTGCAGAGGGGGGCGGAGCCTATCGGGCTCCCACTCGAGGCATCCCCAGCCTCCCCCTGCTCTACACTGGGCCACTGGCACACTCACATCACCCGTGTTGTTGCAACAGCTCATCTTATTTCTAGTCACGTAAAAGAGACCTCTTTATTTCGTTGGAGGGGAAAAAAAATATCTATCTCCAACACTACACTCCATATATTAAAAAACACTATAGCCTACTGATGTAATACAAATCCAATCTCCTCTTTGACCAAGTTTATAGCGAAGCCACATGATATAGTCACATGTGTGTCGAGCTGTCGCGGCCCCTTCGCCATCAAAGCTTCCAAAAGGTCTCCAAATTCCAATGTTGTTTTTTTTTTTTTTAATCTTCCCAGAAACCCCCTGTGCGTGTGAACTATTCATACTTTGAATGAATAATAAATGTGAGCCGCACAACACGGCTGAGCTCCAGACGGCCCAAAGCGCACCTCCAGAGGTGGAAAGGACAGAGAAGGGCAGAATGCCACCGCGCAGCGGGACTCTCTTTATCCCCCTCCGCCCAAGTCGACTTTATAGTTCTGTCCTGGGCAAAGATCAAAGTTAGGTCACCGTCACTGATGCCCAGACGCAAAGCTGTCCAATGTGGACGTGCAGGCCTCTGCGCTGACGGACACTGGACATGTCTCTTTTTTTGGTCTCCTAGACCCTGTTCGTATGATGAGAGCGGGCTACGGACCGGCTTGTGGAACAACAGACGCCACCGTCCACGCAGAAAAGGCATCAGATGCGGTATGTGCAGTGACAAGCGTTCATCTCAGGCCCGTTGTGTGCATGTCTTTTACTTAAAGGGGCAGTAAGGGATTGTGAAGCAAAACACGTTTGGGAAAATTCAGCAAATATTTCCTCGCGGTCCGCTAGCTGTCGGCTCTGTGTGTGCGGCGGGGAAAAAATTCTGGGTTTTCGGCTCAGCCCAGGCGGCGTAAATCGAAAAACAAAAAAAAATGGTGCGGACCGCACCACACGACCCCTGCGAGCAGTTTGTAAACTACGCCCGTCGAAACCTCATAGCTGTGCTGGCGCGGGCGTCGCCGGTCGGTCTCCCACACCGAGGACTCGGGCTCGCGTCCCGGCCTTTCTCCAGAATCGCCCACTGCCCCTTTCAGTGAAACAACACCGGCGGAAGACAGAGAAAGCGGTGAGTACCAGTGCCTCATGTTTATTTTTAACCCCTCACAAACAGTGTTTATGATCGATACTGTGCAGCAGGAGAATGAGCACATGCAAGCAAATCGGTCTTAGTCAATTAACATGCGTGTGACTGGGAATCCAGAAACCAGCATAAGGAATAATTCAATAGTTTGACTTCCCATGTGGATTCTCTTCTGAGGAATAACATCAGAAACGGAGCGCGCACACTGGGAAAGTCGAGGTGTAGGGATTTGATCAGTTCATTCCCTTTTGCAGCCTTTACAGAACAGGACCTGGGTTCCTGTTGTTGTCGTTCTCGTACTTCCGTCTCCTCTGCAACGTTCCCATTTTGATGAAACCAGTTTTACTTCAAATCAGACATGTCTCACTCTGATGCCACAAGATCTCATCGACAGCACAAACAGAGTCGATTCTGTTGCCTCACGACTCCTCGGCGAACGAACCCCGGGGCCGGGCTCAGACAGTGTTACATTTTAAACAGATGAAACAGAAAATCACTTCAGAAGCCCCATGCGAATAGAAGCATCCACTGTATTATTGACCTGTTCGCTGTGTTGCCTGGCAACGGCTCCCAGTATCTTCGAGACAATAGAGTCCTCCCGCAGAAAAGTCCCACTTCTCCCTAGCAACACACTAATGGGGGATTTCACTACAGGGCGGCGTTTGCTTTACAGGGAATCGGAGGCTATTTTTAGAAACAGACTGCCCACCTCTTTTTCTTCTTATAACGCTGAATAAATCAGAGCTCACTGTGAATATTAAAACTATTTTGGTAAGAAAAGACAGATTTTATCCACCGTGAGGTTTATCTGTGTACCGAGAACATCGCGGTACACGAGGCGACACACTGACTCACTGCACCACTCTCTCACCCTCCTTCTGGCACACACCCAGGTTCGGGAAACTATATTGCAGAGATAGGATTGGTGAGGGGGTAAACCCCCAGAATACCACGATGACGCACAGACGCCTGACGACAAAGGGGTTTCCATTCGCCGCTCAGGCTGCTCCCCGCAAACAAAATGAGTTAGAAAGGGAAATCTAACTCTGCCGAGGAGGGAGTGAACGTTTTAAACAAGAGAAAGAGAAACCAACGGGTGGGTGGCGGGGGCTCTCAGTCTTGGATTTCAGACTTCAGATGCCAACGGCTCCAAGGAGCCTATAGAAACACACTCGCATTATTATTTCTGCTGATATAACTCCCCGACAAACACATTTGTGGAGAGATGGGAGATGCATTATTGAACAGCGTCGCGCACTAAGACTAGAAGCAGCAGAGAGCGGCTGTGTGGAAAAAAAGAAAAGAAAAGACAATGAGCCAGGTGGGGGAATCTAAAGATAGAAAGCTCATCTGTCACTGACACAGTGGACGGACAAGGTGTCGTTATCCGCCCTGAGTCCTCCTGATGGTATCTTCCGCCTGATTAGCGGCAAAATGTAATAGTAGATTTTGATTGTGAGCTTCTTGGTAGAATGAAGAAGAAAAGAAAAAAAAACCAGAGAGAGAAAGCAAATCTGAAATGGGAGTCACCCAGTGAAGATCCAGAGGAGTGCGTGTGTGATGGATTGTTTTGTGATCCGGTACGCATGCCCAGGGGAAATGAGGCCCCCTTTTTTTTTTTCTTCCTTTTCCTCCGATAAGTCTGCCCTCCTCTTCACCATTCTGAGCTATATTTAGCAAATACCCCCCCCCCCCCCCTACACACACACACACTCCCACCACCCCCGAACAAATGGTGCAGTATGCCATCAGTACATTGTACTGTAGGATGGAAACACTGAAGTCATAGTATTATGACCTGCAGCAATGAGAACTTTGCACTTCACAGAAGCGATAACCCCGGACCAACCGAAGCACCAGAATAGAACAGCAGATTTTTTTTTTGTGTGTGTGTGTGTGGATAAAACGTGCACAGCTGTTTGAAACCTTTTTCTTTTTCCTTCAGAATTGTCAGCACAAAGTGCACAAAAACAAAGCTGCTTTGTGAAACTGTGTTGATCCCTCTGAGTTCATGAATCTCTTCGGGACTGTTTAAGCCATTTAAACGGTTATTAATCTTTTGATCCGAGCGCAGTGTGGGGGAGCTGGGTCTTTGTCGAACGGGCAGCTTCTCTCGCTGCCGTGCTACAAGTGGAACCTCCCTGTCTTCAAAACAACGATCCTAGTAGCTCTTATGCAAGCTGCGGTCATGCTCCGTTCCCCAAACTTTACAGAAGCCGTGTGCCTACAAACCTCATTTTTCTTCTTGTTTTCAAATTACATATAAAACATTTTCCTTCCCGTCAATCTAACAATAGATGGGGAAGGCAGTATTCTTAGCTGCCTCTCACAGACAGGCGATAGATCTTGTTCTGCAGAACGTGTGGGCGGCGCTCTGTGCTCGGCTGCGAGGTCTTGCACAGCGTGGTTATGTAACGCCGTGGTGTGCCCCCTTTTGATGCACTGGTGTTAAAGAACTGTGATACATATTGTGCACAAGCCTGCTGCTGTCAGTAAGTTTCTCAGTTGTACTAGAAAAAACGCCATTTCTAATAATGTCCCGGCACAGGGTGGGAAGCACAACGTGTCTCGTACAAAGAGATTCCCTGGAAGCGGCGTCCGTCTGTACTTGTTGCGCTCCTGCAAATGTTCCTTTTAAAATAAAGCATCAAGGAATTTACTGAACATGTGCATGTATCTTGTGCCAAAAATATTTCCATTTGGCCTCTCAGTGGTTTGAGTAGATAGCTCACCTTCCCCACATGTGCTTAATGCTTTTAGTTAAAATGGTTACAGCGGCTGCTAGGGCGGAATATAGAACAGTCCGGGAATTGGCCCTGAGTAGCAAAGATTACACCAACATCAGGTTCCTCTGAGCAGTTAGTGATTAAATCAAGTCTGTGCAACACAATCAGATAATCTGTTTAAATCTCACATTCACATACTTTTTTATGCAACTGATGTAATTACGTATATACTGTAGTTGTTCCCTGCACAAAGGCCTTTGCCCATGTCACGGGTTGCACCACAAACAGCATGCAAATCATTAATCAACTGAAGAATGTGTGTAAATTGGAAGAAATTCTCTCACTGATGTTTTTAAAACATTTCGTATTTCTATGACAGCCTGATATTCAACAATGACCAATGTTACCGTCCCTTGTTGTCACTTCAACCATACATGTGGCGACGTAAAGAAGATTTTTCGTTGCTTACTTGGCCAGTTTCATTTCGATCTGCTGGCGTATTTCCTGGCGTTCCTGGTCGCTCCGTACTGGGAAGATGTTCCTGTCTTCTAACTCCTGCTTGCTGGGCCTGTTTCGTAGCTTGACAGCCAGCAACTCCTTCCTCAGCCTGCGAGGAAGTGTGCCTGCAACCACGCATACGCGCATTAACACAGGAAACTCATTTCTAACTAACTTATTATTAGCTTTGTATAGACCTTCATTCGAATATTCTCCCTTGACTTAAACTGACAACATGCAGAGACATACTGTAATTGAATGAAGCCTCCCAATGCCCAAAAAATGCCACTCCCTGCCAAACTGAAAACCTATAGGGCCATTTAGTATCCAGGATAGGAGGGCTGGATGGTCTTCATTTGCTTCACTGCTATCCCAGTACGGATGTTACCTCATTCAAATTACAGATGTCCAGGACTCTAATTATTACATTTCAAATTCAATACGTACAGCGCAGAGCCCAAAACAAAAATGAAGGATTGTTCAAACGTCCAGATGTTTACAGGCAACACTTTAATTCACACTCTGTCAAGCTCCGCGACCCACCGGAGATGACGGAGTCATTCCAGCCGTCCAGGTCGTTGGGGAGGCCTGAGCTGTTGGAGAAGCACTGGTCCAGCCGCACGTTCTCCTTGTTCTCCTCTGCCTCCTTCTTGGGCCAGTCAGACCCTCTGCCACCCACGCAGCCGCCCACAAAAGATAGCGTGTGCTGGTTCTCGGAGCTGCAGGAGCGGGAGAGACGCCCGTCGGAGCACCACAGCCGCGGGGGTGAGCCCTGCTCACACCCCTCATGGACGCTGAGGGGACAAACGCAGGGTAAACGAGGATGGCCTTGGATGAAGGTGAGACAAACATCCAGATTTTAAAAAATAGATTTTCTTTTCATTTGTTAGAAATTGTATTGTTAGAAATTGGAGATTTGAGAGCAAACTTCATTTTAGTCATCATCATATCCTATCAAAAACTATTTTGAACAAAACAAAATATCGTTTTTTTCACCGTCCCAGGGCTTCTGAGTGTGGAGGCTTACGTAAACACAAAATGTACGGGGTCAACCCGGGGTCTCACCTCTCCTGCCTGTTCTTGGAAGCGAACGCTCTCTGCAGTTCCTCCATGATGCAGCTAGGGGGCATGGGGGGATGAATCATATTGCCTAGATGTGGGGACCCTGAGGTGTTGGCCAGTGGCCCTCGTAGCGGCAGGGTCATGGAAGCCATGCTTTCCGTGGCCCTGGGTGGAGGCTCCTTGGGGAGGTAGGAGTTGGGCAGGTGAGCGGGGAGCGACACAGGCCCTGAGTCTGAGAGCGAGAGGTGATGAGAGGAAAACCGGAGGTGAACAAACGTAATCTCCACCCTCTGCCATTTTCTAATCTGCAGAGTAGACTGAAGTTTATTTTCAGATGCTGAGCTGAAGTTTGGGAAAAGCAAACCTCTTTGTTGTTTGTGTCGCCCGAGACCCAGAAGAGCAGCTTCAGTGCATCTTTGCATTAACTCAGACAAAGTAACTGAGTACTGTATTTGAGAACACTTGTTCGATTTTTTTTACCGCACAACCTCGTACTACTAATCCACATTTCAGAGGGAGATATTGTACTTTTTACTCCAGCACATTTGTTTCGAAGTTACACAATTCAGATTAAGCTATGACATAATAATACAACAGACTTCCCAAGCCTTTGGACTTGAGTCTCTTAGAGTAAAACAGGGTGTAGTTGGGGGGATCCTCCAATACTTCACGAAAAAGCAAAGGTTAGAGGAAAGTCCACAAAAATAACAGTAACCCTTCACTTTAAATATTTCAAGGCCTCTTGTATTCCCATAATTGTTATACATCTGCATTATTACCCACCTGTAACTGAGCAGAAACAGATGTTATGCAGCCAGCCAGTGACTTAAAATTTTCAGATAGAAATGTTAATTCCTTAACCATACTACACTCACCATCTCCAGTACTCAGCTGAGGCAACAGTTTCGGAGGTACTTGTGGTGGGGAAGGTTTCGGGGGAATCTCCTCCTCTGGTCTCTCTTCCATCTGGTCGCCCATGTCCTGCAGCCCCTCGGGTAAATCTCCGGCAGGATGCACCTTCTCCTCTCCCTCCTCCTCCGGCAGCGGTACATCGTCCTCCACTCGTTCACAGTCCTGGAGCGGGGCGGCTGCTGGACGACATTGATGAAGCGGAACAAAGCATGTTCACACATTAATGAGTGAAAACAACATGCAATGCCACTTTTAAGCTGACGGCCGCTGGTGGAAACATCACATTACGCCGATTTTGCGGTCGCTTTTGTCCAAAGCGACTTGCAACCATCAACTTTTTGACACATTTCAGAGGTAGGCAGGTAGCATTAGCCCTGCCTATGGGACCACACTGGATTTAAGCCATGCACTGACTAGGAATCAAACCCTGACCTTCGGTACAAAAGTCAGCGGTGTAACCCAATGATCTATACCGGCTGTAAAGTAGTATGTCACAGAGCAGCGAGGTTAAAACTGGTGAGTAAAAGGAGAGGAGGTTTCAGCTGACTGAGAATATAAACCTGGGAGTAATTATTGAAATGTAAGTTACAGAAGCTGCTTTTTTTTTTAAATAAATAAAAATATCCCAAAATTAAAAATAGACATGCAAGTTGCACCGTTTACAGTTTGTAAAATACACTGTACTGTACTAACTCGACTGTGAGAGTCGAGGCAAAGAACGTCATTGAATAGTCTTTGGTGCCCTCTAATGGTGCAGATGTAGAACATTGGTTCAGAGACAAACGGCTCCATTATTGTGTGATTACAGCAATTCAACAAACACACACATGTATAATTTGAGGTTTTAATATAAGAGTCCTCCATCCCGATTCAAATTATTTTCAAGCGTTTTATTCGCAAATTGATAACAGCAATTTCATTCACTCTCATATTGATCTTAATATAAAGCCGAGGCGAAGACACCCAGCTATTTCACGAATCTGTTTCCCTCCCTAATATGTTGAATTTGCTTTTGCAGCTCTATGACGTCCATTGATAAGTTGACTCTGAGGACGGGGAGGGTCTGTCTGTCCTGTACCTGAGGGGGGAGGCTCCTCCTCAGGACCAAGGTATTCCACACTGCTGACCGTGAGGTTTGGGTTATAAGGTCCCCCAAATCCTCCAAGCAGGACCGAGTCGTCCGAGCAGCAGCCCCGGGTGGGAGAGTTGGGGTCGTGGCACAGTAGACCACTGGATAATGCTACATCTGTGGGAGGACAAGGGGAGAGAAGTGTGTGAAGCTGCACACGATTCCTGTGCCGTGCATGAACATGATTATGTGGCACATTATTGTGAATTATCTCCAGTGGTGGAAAGTAATTTTGGATATTGAATTCTATTTCTATTACTCTTCTTTTTTTCAGACAGCTCATTAAATATATTTACAATAAAACAGCATTTTAGGGGCCATCTTGCCTTTACTGTGAGCATTGCCTATTCAATGTAATTAATAATTGCTCTGCTCAATTGTTCAATGTTCTGGACGTATTTACAGAATCACAATTACAGAGTCATTTAACCATCTGGATGAAAGAAGACCCCATTGTGTTTGCACATGATAAAAAACCCTTTTAACCAGCTGCAGTTATGTTTCCCTAATCACGTTTTTTTTGTGATTTTATTTAGGCAAACTGACTGTTATGTTATTGCTGTTTTATTACGATTTTTTTGCAGATCACAAGGAATGTCAGACACAAGAATAAAGTTCATCAAACTTAAATTAGGTTGTTGTTGTTTTTAAATATCTGGTTTGCCATATTGTGGTATATTTTTATATTGGCAAAATATTCTCATTGATCTTGTGATACTGGTGTCACCCCAGCCCTCATAAAAATCTAATATCACCCATTTCTACAACATTAAGATTTGAAACGTGTCTGTAAATGCCACACCAGCGAGCAGTAACTGTTCCTTCTTAGAACTTAAGATGTACAACGTCATAAGGAGAAACCTAAGTCATAAAAAAAGTTTACACAATATTGTGTTGCTCATTTTTGTGGATGGGGCAACATAAAATGTAGAAAAAACACTTCCCTAGAGTGATTATAAAATGAGGTCTGACTTAATTCAAATGGTTGATGCTCCGTTGGCCACATCTTTTCACCACACCCTGTCATTATCTCCCCCTAACCTAATTCATTAGATGGGACGAGGAGAAGTGTGAGCGAGTGCATCTGTTTTATGGAACCTGGGGGTCTGCAGCCTCCCACCATTCATCCCACCCTGCGTTGTACCTGTGGAACTCTGCTTGAGCTTCTCATTTTTCTTTTTCCTCCACTTCCAGGGCTTGAAGATGCGCCCCAGCGTGGCCAGCTTGCTGTTCCTCCGGATGGGTGGCGTGTGGACCCCGCTCACCAGGCAACCCGTCCTCAGCACCCTCTGCTGGTCCACCAACTCTACTGCAGAGACGGTGGAGACGGAGGAGAAGCCCAAGATAGGTGCCCAAGAGTTTTGTGTTTTTTTTACAGGGGGAGAAATCAGGGTGAGGACAGAATGGGAGAGGTGTGGACAGACGGTGCAAAGGGCAGACAGTGTTTTTTGCAGTATGGAGTCGGGGATACAGGGATGGAGAAAAATCCCCGGACGTGCAGAATTTAAAGGGAGAGAGAAAAAGAGGGACAGAGAAGGAAGAACACAATTAGTATCGTCACCTTAGTGAGTGGACCACGATTGACTCCACGTGCTGTGAACAGATTGAATTACCGAGACTAATTTGACGAAGGCACACTTCCTCATGGCTGTTATGTTCCTGTGAATCTCCGCTGTCCGAGCAAAGCGTCATGTAGCGAAAATAAATATCTCTCACAGTCCAAATGTGGAGGGAACATGAGCGTGCGCGCGCACACACACACACACAGAGAAGAACAACAGGTGGGCCAGCATCACCGCTTTCCCAGAAACACCATCAGACGAGGCTGCCTGGTAAAACAGGTGCGTTTTAACGTGTGAACCTTTTATGTATTGATACCTACATGCATTAATATCATCTGCACCAGCTCTTACACAACATAATGTAATGTACGTCTCCTCGGTGATCCATGTTCTCAGGAGGAGCAAATGCTGCCTCTCTATCGCAGTGTGTTCTATGATGCCACAGTACAGAATCTCATTGCAGGTACAGTTAATGTTTGTGATTTGTGACTTTTTTGTGACTTTTTTGTGTTCATGTCTGTCTGTTTCTGTGTATGTATGTATGAAGATGGTGGAATCACATGCCCTCACGTCATATTATAACTTATTCTTTTCATATATGAAATGCAAATAAAAATCCATGACAATTTAAAAGCACACAGATAGCAGTACACACTGCACATCAGAACAGGAGCGACCTGATACTGCTGAACAAAGAAAGAAACATCTTTTTTGTAAAAAAACAAAAAGACCCAAAAGAAAATATGCGGAACATAGTCACAACAATAACTAAAACAAAACTGCATATAGCTGAAATTTAACAAATGAGAGACCGTATGTAGTCATCTATAGAGTGCAATCCATGATATAATCCACAGAGAACCCTTTTTCTCTGATTAAAGGATATAAATTATATCAGTGAATGATGACTGTGACTCATATCAAGCAAAGTGTGGGTCTGCAGATCCATGTGCGCACGCTGCTGCTGGATTGCCCGCATCTAGTCACAAAGAGAGCCGAGGAAGAGGAAATGCACAATAAATGGCATGTATTTTTTAAAAATACATACGTCAATGTGACAAAAAACAAACTAAATCTTCCTTCAGGAGGCCTGATATCTTTGTTCAAATATTCAGCTGAGGGATTTGTGATGGGGGAGGTTGGGGAAGAGGAAGAGGAGGAGGAGGGGGTGCAGGGGGGTTCGGGGTGTGATGTAGAGTACAGTGATGGAGGAGGGGGGATACAGCTGACTCCATTTCTTTTTCTTTTTTCTTTTCTTTTGCAGGCCCCTGCTTCTTCCCTGAAGCACATGGCTAGGGAGCAGAAAGAGGATGGTGGTAGAGATTGGGGGGAGGAGAAGAGAAGATGGAAAAAGAAATGTGTTGAAAGAAGAAAAAGGAAGTGAGGAAAAAAGGGAGAGAATAGGCAAAAATTTAAGATGGCGGTGCGTGAACGGGGGTTTGCAAGCGACAAGAGGCAAAGAAGGAGAATGAAAAAGAAAAAAAGTATATAAGACAGAAAAGAAGAGTAGTACAGGAGAATAGATGAGATTAAAAAGAGGTCATTTCCAGTTGGGATTTTTGTCCCTTCAAGTCTCTGGAAACGGGTCAGTTGACCACGCACTCACTGTGTCATCATCACTACTGTCACACATTCAGCGTGGCAGACGTGGCGCCGCGCGCAGAATCCAGGTCAAGCTTGAAGGAAACACGCCGAGTCGCGCAGAGAGAAAAAAAAAAGCTTAAGCAAAGGGGAGGGGCAGTAAGAGGGGTAGAGGCGTCTGTGTGAGTGGAAGAGATAGAGAGAGAGAGTGTGTATGTGCATGTGGAGAAAGGGAGAGGAGGTGGGGTCAGGTCCGCTGCTGTTGCTATGGCGACCACTTCCAGATGCTGCCGCAGCAGTGGGAGCCAGCGGGAGGAGCGAGTCGGTCTGTAGCTTAGAGGAGAGGAGGAGAGCAAAGAGGAGAGGAGCCCCCTACACAGACACTGCCTTCCACATCTAAAGCCAGTGGCAGCACCCAGTGCATTATGGGTAGGGGGAGAAGCCACATGGAGGACGAGATCTGTCTGGATTTTGAAAGAGGGAAGGAGGTTGGAAGGAGGGGGGGGGGGGGGGGGGATTCCAGGGAAAAGAGGCAAGAAGGAGAGGTGGGAGGGGGCTGTTGCTATACGGAAGAGCTTGTAGGAGAATCGGGGCTCGTCCAATCACGGAGCAGCTATTCATAATGCATATCAAGTAACTTCATTTTTCATAGAATGGGTGGTTGATCAGAGAAAATGACAGGAGTCTGGGTACGAGCACAGGAATTAGGTGAACATACATGCATGCACAAGGAGATTTGGTTCATCCACTGGATGAGGACGTATCGAAATGTGTGTCAGATCAGCATGAATGGACTACATGCACCATGTGGCGATGGTCTGCGGTTCTAATTAATATACTAATGCAAATAGGATTTGTTAAATCCACATGTCACACTGATGCAGTGGACCAGCAGTTTGTTTGCTGTACGTCCACAGTCCTCTCCAACACAGGTCTGCACACAAGGGCGGTGTCACAACTTGAGACAACATGAAAGATTAAATCAGAATAAAAATAGTATATATTCTATAGAAACACTCAGCAATGCAGGCAAATGTAACCTGCCACTGCTCAACTTCATGCTGCATTAGTGCAGCGTGAACTCAGAAATGATTTAAGAGTGGAATTAATAAGTAGACTTTATGATAATGTGACTTGGCAAAAAAATAAAACAGAGCGCTGTGGTGTGCAACTAGGGACCACACCCCACTTAACCGGCACGTCAGCACATTCAGGAGCATAAGATCTCTCCCCACACGTACACGCCAACTATCCCCCTCCCCCCCCACTTCCCAAGGGCCCAAGGTGACATCTAACCAACAGAAATATATTTTTGTCTTAAAATGTAGGAGGTCTAAAAATGAATGGTCCGTTTTTTGTGCTTTTCCAGTGATGAACTGTGAAATTCCGATTGCCCTGTTCAGCTGTGTTACTGAAACTATGAATTTTTAATACCTTTTTCTGATTTTGCAATGAAAGTGATTGATTCTAATGATGAGAACAATGCACTAACACATAGGATAATATCAATGGCTTTATTTCAGCAGTGTGGTTGTAAGAGTCAAAGCCTTGAAGTTACAAGGGAAGGTCAGTGTCAGTGGGGGTCTCTGACCTTGGTGGTAAGACCAGCTGCAGAGGGGAAGAATCTATTCTTGTATCGTGAGGTTTTGGTCCTGATCGACCGCAGCCTTCTGCCAGAGGGGAGTGACTCAAACAGACTGTATCCGGGGTGGGAGGGGCCAAGTCTGTCGGTCTGTTGGCGGGTCGACCACTCTGTACACACATTCAGGGTCCCCAGAGGATGAATCCTAAATGACTTTGGTAACCCCCCCGATTTTTCCCTCCAGTGCCACCATGAGGCTGAGATTTCAGCTTCTGAATGAAATATCTCGAACAAACTGAGGCATGAAATTTGGTACAGAAAATAATGAACTGCAATAACGAGTTCTTTATTTTTCTTCTTGCACCATTTATCCAATGGTCATTTTCCATTAACCCCACCTCTACTTTGTTTATTAGCAGATGTTAGCATCTCATCTATCTGCAGCAAGCACCTCTAAACCAAACCTATAACTAATGCAGCCTTTAATGCTAAACACGGTATGTGCCCTTCAGTGTTCTCCTCTCCGACCCCTTGACGCCCATCATCTCTGTAGGCCCCGTAGAGCCTCGGCTCCTTGCTCCAGCCGGCGGCTCCTTCCACCTCGGCAAACTGACAACGTGCCCTTGAATGGGCCACCTCCTTATTATCCACTGCCCCGCCGGATAACCTCCTCTCTTTACCCCCCTGGCTTTACAACTGTGCTGCCATCTGTCTGTGGCCCCACTGCCTCGGGGACACGGCCACAATCAGGGCAACGCGGCAAACAACTTGCGTAGAGAGAGCTGAAGCAGTGCAAGAAGAAAAGTCCATGAAGTAAAGGCTGAGTTTAAGAATGGAAGTGGTCAGCGAGGGAGTGTTTATATCAGAGGAAAGGGAGGATAATGGACACTTCCACAAAATGATTCTATTGAAAGAATATGATTAAATTCTCCTGAAAAGAGCAGCGTCCACTCAACACAGATATTAATACTATTTGAAAGCCTTGTCTCAAAAAGCTCTCTTTCTGGGACATATTTATTTTTCATTCAACAATATACTTCATTTGCGGGGCAGGGTAGTCATTTCTCAAATGGAAGCCTAATCTACAGTACAACATTCCCATTTCACAATCTACGCTGAATGAAACAAGTCACATTGAGGGAAAAACACACATTGTATAACCTACTGAGTGGTCCATTAGCTCTAATAAATAAGGCCTGGCAGTGACGAACTGAAAGTAGCTGTGTTCCTGAGGTACATGTGGATGACTCATGTGCACGTGGATGTTGTGTAGTGTAATTTTTTTTTATAACAAAACTAATTTCTGAGAAGACCAGATCTCATGGTGTAAGGCTACATGAGTCTGCAAAGGTCAAGCCTCCAGCTCATCATTGTGATTATAGCCCAAGTGTGAAACTCCAGCATGTTCCCTACTGGCATCGAGAGAGTGAAATGATGTCAGTGAGGCCAGCAGCCAATAGGAAGTGCCTGAGGCCCTTGTTTGTTACCATATGTTGGTGTTGAGAATACGATCTGGTGGATTGCTTCACGTGTACGAGCCTTCGCTGCAGCCGGAACAAGGAGGACCACAAATCTAGTTCATTCCCAGTTTACGACGACGGCTGTTTCTTAATTAGTTTCCCAATAGCTAAATTTCATTTTCATGAAATCCGCCGGACGCAGAGATTTAGAGTCAAGTACAAGCTTATTAGGTTTTGGTGGAGATAGAGAGGAGATAGCTAGAAGGGTTTTTCATGACTGTTTTGACAGAAATGATGACAAAATGATGATCAATTATTATCAAGTGCATAGTCCATATGGGTGACATAATACTACTAAAGTCAAGATCAGATCACTACTAATTAGATTACCCCTTCACCAGGGTTATGTGGGTTCAACTTGTATATGACACGTGTTGAACGGACAGTCTAAAAAACGGTGTGATGATGCTTTCAAGTGTTTTTTGAGCTTGAATCATACCAGGGACTAGTAGTAAGAAAGTCTCATCCTCCTTTCCAGTTGCCCATTGTTATTTTTTAATCTGTCCCTGAACAGTCTGCCCACTGCTATATCAGTGCAATACCTCTTTATATTTTCTTAAGAACCAAATTTCTTCACATACCCAAAAACATCAGCACTCATTATGTTTTGAAAGCTCCTGAAGTCTTCATTATTCTATCTTTAACATTGTCAGCTGTGGCCATATTCATGACTAAAATAAGCAAGGACGATAAGGAGTTTGTTAAAACACACAAAAAAGATTAAAAGCCGATACAATTTACAATCTATGTAGAGTTTAACAGTCAAAAGCGCAGCTGATCTGCTTCCAAGGGTCTGCGTAAATGCAGTTTGATCTGATTTGACTGACAGCAAAAGCAAACCGACAACGACAGTCACCTCAGTTTGACTTAAATACAGCTAACCAGCGACTGGTGCACACGAGTAGATGACATCACCTTCTGCCAGCTGAGCCTCACATGAATAAAAACACAAATATCGAATCTAATGTGAAACTGTTTAGAAAAAATGTGTCAATTGCATTGCCTCTGTATTTCGACCCCCAAAAAAGAGCAGGCTCTCTTGGACCGACTGTGAAACCCTCACTGCAGCCATCACGTCCACCCAGTGGGCCAAAGTGTCCCTACTCAGAGTGCTTTTCATGTCACCTACACAATAGATCCAGCCTCCGCTAATGTCACTCCAACCTGCTCCCCCACAACAACAGCCACCGTTATCAGAGGAAGAGATAGACCCCAACTGTGTCCAGGAAGACTTCCAGTCGATAGTTAATCTTTGCGCTACGTTCCCGCTGTAAAAAATATATATTATTCCATTGAAAAGCTCCCTCCAATCAGGTAATGGAAGTGTTGGTTCAGCCTTCATATGTTCGGCTGTTCCCGATGCCCATCACATTAATCTAGCAAACCGCAAGATTCATATTGACTCATTCTGCTCCTTTTTTTATTTTCAAAAGTGCTGCTTGCAATGGATCCGCCTCTGGACAGAGATGGAGGGTTTTTTTTATTATAAAATCCCACTTTTAGACAGCGCTGACTAAAAAGTGGCAGGCGGCCTCATGTTTCCAGAGACTTTCTCAGGAACAAAAAGGTCACAGCTTACAACAATTCACCCCGAAACCCTCCTCAGTCGTGTTTAATGGCTTGAGATATGAGCTAACGCGAATGCAGGCAGTCACTCTCGGGGCTTTATGCACAGGTGAGTTAGCCGCGGGGCGTGGGTGTTTTCAGTCAACACGTCTATAGTTTATAGTTACAGACTCCGGCATCAGAGTCAGGTGGGTGAGCAATGGTGTGTAAATTACTCCTGTTATTTCCACTGATTTACGTCAAAGCCTGAGAGAGAGAGAGAGAGAGAGAGAGAGAGAGAGAGGCAGAGCATGTGAGACGAATACTCGCTGCACCCCTAATGTGTGTGAGCTCTTTTAGTCTGCACTTGATACAGAAACTGGTATGGCTCGGTTCCACTGGGCTCCCATCACTCTGCAGGGAGGCGGGCCTGCGGTGGTCTCCAGGCAGGAGAGAGAGCGGGATGTTTGCGCGGAGGAACGGTACAGATCAGCGCCGTTAGCACCGTAATCTGCAAACAAGCTCCCACAGCAAGGACGCCACTCACGTTTGGATTCCCTCAAGTGGTGCATGCAGAGGAAGCGGTACGGGTTTCCGTACCGTAGAGGAGTGTGCAAAGGAAGCTGCTACTCCTCAAGGAAAGCACAAAATTGAGTTAAAAATAGCATGACATTTTTCAGCATTGCTATTGCCCGAAAGCGGCATTTCTCCCTCCCTGCTTGGACCTGAAATAGATGGCGCGGGGCCAGGAGGTGCAGTGGCCAACAGCTCATTTTGTGACGCCAGACTGTGCAGACACGAGTCAGCGCACTAAGTGTCCACTAACCGCGCTCGTCACAGATATATGGATATACTTAAACAGGCCGGACGTTACATGCATGGTCGTAATTTTCTTCATACCATGTCATAACCATGTCATGCGGCCATCTCACGCGTATCATGGAAGACACACTGAGGACACGGGGTCAAACAAGTACACTGCCCGCTGTGTGTGTGTGTGTGTGTGTGTGTGTGTGTGTGTGTGTGTATATATGCGTGATGATATTACGACAGTCATGAGCTGCTAACCTATGACCTTAGGAACTTGGTATGTTTCCCTGTTAATTAAATGAACAGAAAAAAAACATTTTGCTGTTTTGGAAAATCTGTTGTTTGATTAGAGAAAGGAATGAGTCACTTGCACAGTGAAGTCTGGTGACGTGAGAGCTGTCTGCGACTGATGGCAGACGGGCAAAGTGTCTGGGAAAGATTTTGCCCAGTTACTGAAACACATGCATTTGTGTGACTACACAAGCTGCAGTTGCGCTGATGCTGCCACGCTGGGAAAAGAAAAAAAGAAAAAGAGGTGATCTGGTAGTCGAACATGCAGGTTTGGGCCACACGATGACTCAGTGTTGATGAAGAAGTTGCCAGAGGGCCACTCGCTCATCAATCATGGTCACAAACTCGGTGCTACAGGCTTGGCCACAGTTCCAATAGCAGGTGTAATGGGATTGGAAGGGAACTCTTGGCTTACATGGATGTATGGGATAATTAAATTAAATTGAATTGGAGCCTGCATCCGCATAATGTGCTTTAATCATTAACATGTCATCGGTGCAAAAAATAAAAAATAAAAAGGATATGTTAAAAAAAAAGCGCCCTGGCGTCTTTCCCAGCAGATCAGGAGCCTGGTTCATTTCGAGACTCATCAGCACACAGAACGCAGCTCTGCTCCGTTCAGCAGCCTGCTGCAACGCAGAGGCTGGTGCTGTCCGTGGTGCTGACACTCACTCCGCTGTCACACAACTCAGACCCAAGTCCACAGTCACTCTCCATTCCAGTCCATTCTATGCCAGATAGTCTTCGCACGCAGTCCAGCAACACAATATAAAGCTTTGATTCATTTCCCCTTTTATGACGGTTTCCTTCTACCACAGTTATCGGATCTGGGCATGCATTTAATTTACCTTCTCCTGAGGGGCCCTGACGGAGATGTTCAATAAAGCTGTGGTGTAAGTGCCTATCAAGCAGTCACTCCATGGAAGGCCTCACACCACTCTGCTCTCAGAGTCTGTCAGTCGGCTATAACATCAACATCTTCACCCGCCTCAGGTTCCCTTGTCTGTCTTTCTCACTCACACCACCCCCTAAGTTTCTATGTCCCAGACAGGTGCATTTATCTGTTTTGGGGCCTGGGACTGCCCTCGGCACTCCTCATCCGTCCCTGATTGGATCTGGCAGCTTTGTGAAGACAGAGGGGACACTGCGGCTACAGAACGGTGTGAGGATGCAATGCATCAATGTGTGAGGGACAAAAAGAGTGAGACAGTGAGGGTGACACCGGGAGTGCTGCTGTGGATGTTACAAACTCATTGACCCTGGAAGGGGCGGGAGCAAGAAGATGAATGTGACGTTCTTTTAAACTCACAGGATGTTTTTGTTTTGTTTTATACAGCGATGAGAGACGTGAATATGAAAAGAGTGGCATGCGACAACAAACCCATAGAATTAGCATCATGTTCACTACTTCACAATCATGTTATAAAAGTGAGATTGTGTAGAAATCAGGCGAAACAAAAACCTTACTGAGGCTATGAGCAAGGAGGGGGAATAGATAAAAGGAGGATTATAAGGTATTCTTGATTTAACACTCAGTTTAAGGTCTACATAGGATCCCTGGAAAACCGGACAGATACTTGAGCTCAGGCGGAGGCTTTCCAAATCAGACCCACACAGCCGCTGCCTCTTTGTTAATGGCCTCCTATAGACAATCCATCATCTCGACGAAGCCAGTTAGCAATTAGGACAACTTCTTGGCTTTCTTTCAGCGACGGCCCGCTGCCTCCTCGTCTCTTTCTCTCCCTTCTCACTGTTTCCCACTCTTCCATCTCCTCCGCCTCACTGATTCAGTCTCCTGACCTTTTCTTCTCCTTGCTCCTCTAAAATGTGTCTGTGCCGCTCCGCAGACATGATGCCCAGAGGAGTTTCCTCTCTCAGCTCTTTACCCTTCACACCATTGTGCATGCAACGTCCTGATCTCCATTTAACCTCAGCCTCCGAAGGGCTAAATAGGTCCATATCATGCTGCCTTTATGCTGGGATCTCTGACAGGTGTTTGGGGGCTGCTCGGGGTCTTCGTTCACCGCTCTCCGAGAGCTGTCTGTTTAGCTGCCTGACAGTCTGGATCTTTCATATTCTGTCTGTGATTTTGTGATTTTTTTTTTTTGGCCCACGTCTTCACAGAACTGCCACTTTTGCTGCAGATCCATGCACACATGGATACACACGCAGGTGTGCGCATGCAAACGACAGCTGCCGCAAAACAAATGGCTCCGACACTGTCCAATTCCTAAAATCTGCCCCCGCATCCACGGGGGAGCATGCAGGCATGATGTGGGGCTTTTGTTGTTGTCATCATTTTTTGTGCTCCATTTTTTTACGGTCGTTTTTATGTTAAGACTAACATGCTTAAGTTAAACAAATATTATCTGATGATTTAGTGGGGTTTATCATATTACTGTGCAATAATTAATACCTCCCAATATCAAGATTTCTTCATGTGGACACATATATACACACATACACACCATGGGCAGCGCTGTCACAATTAGTTGACTAACAGAAAATAAACGTGGAACAATTTTGATCATCCATTAACGATTTCAATAATTCATTTAGCATAAATGATAAATATGCACTGTCAAAGTGATGAACTTCCTTGATTGTCCAAGTAATTCAATAACAGGATTAGACAAGAACAGACATTTTGACTGGTTGTTCAACAGTTTAAAGGAGTTCTACTTGGCGAAGAGGACGCCACGCTTCACCAGATGATCCCACACAATGTCCGACTTGCCGCCATCGAAATCTCCCATTAGGTGATTGTGTCAGTTTGGTTGAGACCTGGTGACGGTGAAGACCACATCCTTTTTACACTGTTCAGTCCGTTCAGTGGAAGTGGAAGCTTCTGCCTCACTGTTTTTCATCTCATTCATTCATGTACCCGTGAATTTCAGCCACTTTTATAAATGACTATTATGATATCAAATAATACATACTTTTATGGAGCATTTTCTATTCATGTCACCCACGCGTACCACGTGCAGTATAAATGACTGAATGAGTCATTGCCAATGGACAATGGACTGCCAGCTATGTATCACTATCTCAAAGTGTCATTGTCACTCCTTTTGGAAGATTTGCTTCCCACAATCCCAACCACATCCATGAATAATGAGCAACAGCAGAAAGAGCCATGATGCTAAGAGCAGATGTTTTTGTGTCAGGCCACAGGGAAGCTGCTCTCAGACCCTCGATGGCTGGGCATTTCATCTCGGCCTCCGTTGGCACCTCTGTGCATCGTGGAGGGGAGAAATGAATATCTCCCCAGTGGCCACTGCTAACAGGTGGCCACGACTGACTCACAGTCCCTTAAGGATGACCATGACGAATAAGTCGTGACTCTGGCGTGGATTACAGCTACGCTCCTGCAAACAGGAAGTAAGGACTTAGTTGGGCTGAGTTGGATGTGGGTGCGGTTGGTCTCTTCTGAGGAGCGAATCAAGCCGCTGTACACCAGCGCTGTCCATCATGACAATGTGATCCTGTTTGTGTGCATGTGTCTTGAGGTGCTTTTGTGTTTTATTGTGTCCTCCCAGATGACAGTTTGAAAAAAGATTAAAACAAAAAACAAAAAAAAAACACGAAAGCAGGAGATGGGAAATTCAGTGTGAGGAGCGGGAGCAGGCAATTCTTGATTTTTTGATTATCGAATAACCTGCTGTTATTATTTTTCTTAGAAAGTAGATATGTTTTATAAATAAATGCCCATCGCAAAGCCAAAGGTAATGTTTTAATGTCTAGTTTCCGTCAATCCAACAGTCCAGAGCCTAAAGATACTCAGTTTACAGTGAAACAAAATAGCAAAGCAGCAAATTCTGGCATTGAAGAAGCTAATTTTGAGAATTGATCAACTCTCAAAACAGTCGTCAGTTAATGTTCGACTAAACAGTTTATCAACAAATTGTTTCAACACTTATGTGAGTATGTTTAATTCACAATACAACCTAACCATGCTATTGCCTACACATTACGGAGCCACACGAAATATTAGAATCTGTAGTTGTCCGGCGATACCAATCCAACTTCAAATGCACCTCAGTTTGTAAAGATTGTCAGGACAGAAAGAACGTCATCCGAACAGAAACAACTGTTATTGCATATGCAAGATCACTTCAAATCCCCCTTATACACTTCAGCGTTTACGTTATTTGACTGTGTCGAGGCGTATCTTTGCTCGTTAATACTGACGAGTGATGGTGAGATATTTACAGACTGGAACTGCACGAGACGACTTCCTATCCTGGTGCCCGATTCTCCGTTCTTCACACTTTTCTCTTTTAGGCGGGAAAATCTTCTCACTTTTGCACAGAACAAGGACGTGATAGAAAACAAGAATGTCCAGTTTCATTTGAATAACTGATGTTTGCATAATAGTGCACATTTGTATTATTGTGCTTCAGCTACGAATCCAAAGGTTAAAACTGACTATTAAATCTGTTGCTCTTACATAAGGAATTTCTGTGGCACCACTACCATTTTGTGTACATTGTCACTACTTCATCTTAAACAAAGCCTTGTTAAATGGGGAGCATGTTATATAAGCCCGGCTGACTCAGAATATCCCATATTTACACGTCAAGGCTGCCCAAGACGCCGCTGCGGTTCTGGGTGAGTCATCGTCACGGCCCGATATCAGCTTTCACAGGGTTTGATAGATCCCCATGTTCATTTTGGGTATGGGGGCTCACTTACGCCCTGCAATCCTCAGAGATTCTTCTGATGAGAGGATTATCCAGGTATCAGTTGCAGCGGAGGATGAGACCTAAAAGCTAACTCAGTAGGTGCCGGTGGTTAGATTCCGTTCTGTAACTGGACAAAGTAGATCCGACTGTTCAGGGGTTTTAGTCGCCCTGAGCAAAAGGGCCTGATTCCTGCGAGCTGTGTGCTTTCATCCCCCTGCTCTCTGTCTCCCCAAGAGGGAGGGTGAGTGAATGTATTCATGAATTATTACAGACAGAAGAGAACTTCTTCATTTGAAACCTGCAGTATAGTGCTGAAATTATATAGCTGATCAATGCAATAGTTGGTCAACGAAGGTCTATTTACAACAACTTTGATCATTACTTTTCTTCAGTTTGTTATTTAGCAGGACATAATGCCAAAGAATTGGGAGTTCCCACTTCTCATAGTGGAGAATTATGCTGCTTTTTCCTCTTTTACATTTTAGAGTTTTGGACTGTTGCTCAGACAAAACAAACAATCTGAAGACACCCACAATGGCTCTGGTAAATTGTGGTGTGCACTTTTTTTTTGTGACATTTTATGCACTAAAATCAAGGGTCAATTAATGATAGAAACAATATTCAATCTACACCACATTTAAAGTGAATTAGTACTAATGGCACTTATCTTTCCAAACATCCTGCCTACATCTTCATCACCGCTGCTGCTCTAGCTGCGTCTGCCTTCCCATAGGACAGAAGAATTGCTTTATGCAATGAAGCCGCAGGGACAACCCTGCTTGGACCTGCTTCCTGTCCGCAAAAGCTTCAAGGTGTCCTCTCCACACCATTACCTCGGTCGACATTCTGCAATGACTAAGTGGAAGTTTGAGTGAAAGTGACAATTTTATTTGTGGGAGAATCTAAAGGGGCCCTCGTCTGAACAAACTGACTAAACAAGTTCTTTATACCGCTGCACCTGTTACCAGCGTATGTTCCTAAACAGCTTTAATATATACCTGTAAATCAGCAGCTGGAGCTGGACGTCTCCATTCAGTTTCCACGAGACAGACTCTCAGGGTGGAAAAAGTTACAGCCACAACAAGATGAAAACAATAACCATGAACACTTTGAAATGTTATCGTTCGCTCTTAATAAAATCATTGGATTGTTGGATTGAGACTTGTCCGTCTCTGAGAGTCCTGGGGCTTGTGCTGTATTAAATACCGCACATTCAAGAAGAAACAACAAAACAACATTGCTCTGATTCTCTGATGATGGTCAACTGTCTCTATTCAGTGTCCTCCCCAGCATTGAGCAAGTGGATGAATACAGTGTCAGCCTCTGCAGCTGCAAGAGCCACTGTGTTGGGGGGGGGGGGGGGGGGGGGGGAAGGCAGCCTTTGCCAAAGTAATCCTTTGGCAAAGGCTGGTGTCCCAGACGCTGGCGCAGTGATGATCCTCACAGGGCGGGGGTGGGGTTGGGTGGAGGGGTGGGTGATGTTGTGTACTTTGGGTCACCAGACACTGACATTGTCCATGCAGTGACAACTGTATTTACTGTGTCTGTCATTTGCACTGTGTATTCACAGTAACGCAGTTGTGCAGGCTGATGTCCGCATGGTGCCCTGTTAGCTCTAGCTCTCATCACCAGCGTGGCTGACCTGCCGAGCTGCTGTGTTGTTTGTTCAGGTGTGTCAAGGACCCAGTGCGACATTATCACATCCACCCATGTGTGAATTCAATTGCCCATGTAGGAGGCTTGAATTCAGCACGGCCCCATCGCTGTAGAAACTCTGCTGTGGGATGTGATGAGGATGGACAGGTGTGATTTCAGAGATTTGTTTAAAAAATAAAAGATAAATTCAAAAGGCGAGATTCATTATAGGGAACAGTTGAAAGGTGAATGACACTTCCTTTTTTCTGAATCATTCAGTCAAGCATTCTCCATGTGCGTAAAACTCACCACGTGTGGGCGTGAGCAATGACTCCTTCCAGGCCCACACATTATGACCATAAATAGTCGCACTTATGTAAAAAAAAATAAAAAATAAAGCCATTTACTTGCGCTGAAGGCACAGTACATGGGTAAATTAAGAGTGAGGATACATTACAGCAAATACAACAAGGGCCACATGACAAGTCTGTTGGTTGGAGTTCATTGGAGAAGCGCTGAGCATGACTGCTCCCTAGTGCTCTCCTCTCATTAATGAACGATCAATTCATTATTCCATATGCATGCAGAGGAATAACGGAGCAGAGAGACAGATACACACATGAGCCTCATGTTAGAAAGAACACCTGCAGGATCTATGAACTGGTGAATCGATTTTCTTGCATGTGCATGGTTGTGCTGAATTGGGGGTGGTGGTGGTGTCCACCTATAGCCATCGCGTGGAAGGCCGGTCATTGATCGCAACACAGTGATCAGCACAGTGTGTGTGTGTGTGTGTGTGTGTGTGTGTGTGTGTGTGTGTTGGTGAGGGGGCTATCAGAGCTGTCAACACGCAGGGACCAGGCTTTATACAAGGAGATGTGCATGTGCCTTTTTTTTTTTTTTTTAAATGCAACACGCCAAAACGTGGCCATGTGTCTGCTGAGTAACGAGAAGAATGGAGGGGCTCACACATAAGACAACAACTGCGTTCAAATTGGCATCATGGACCACACACGCATGTGGGATACTGAGGTGCTGAGCGGGCTGCATCGTGCAGGAGGCAGCAGACAGTCTGCACTGTACTAAATGTTGTGCACTGAACATCACATGAAACAGTCCGCACGCCGATTCCCAAATACTTGCAGCCATAACAACCCAATGGGCTACAGGCGTCTGTAGCCTGTTACGCACAAATCTGGAAACGGGGCATGCGGCTATTCATATGGCACATTCCATTTTTGTCAATTTTGCAGCCCCCACGATTCAGTTACATTCTGTATTTTTACGTCCAAGGTGGGAAAGCATGTGCCCCAATTGTCCCACGGTGCTCCGCTATTCCACCGGGAGAGGCGAGGAGGATGCCTCCTGCATGGGAAACGGCTGCATCGCCGAATGAAACGGCAAAACACGATAAAACACTCAAATGTCTCAGATGTGGCAAAATACAGATCCAGGCGGCGACGACGCGCCTCCGTCTGTCTGTCTTACCTGTGCCGTGAGTCAGGTCGACGTCCGGTTCGGTGAGTATGTTCGGGTCACTTTGAGATCTGCCTCGGTGCAGACAGCCGTCTAGTCCGTCCGATGTAGCCATGGGGAGACGGCGCAGGAATCCCGAATGAAATATTGAAAACCCCGACCAGAGGCGGGCAAGGTCAGGGGGAAAAGCAGCGAGCTAGTGCAGATTTAATTTGCTCTGACAACAGCCGCTTTGAGCATCTACCAGGGAGCCATGGCTGAGCAGAAATTTCGCGCGCGCGTGTGAGTGTGTGTGTGAGCGCGCGCGCGAGAGAGATGTGGGGATGTGGGAGGGGTGATATGCCCCCTATGATGCCCGTCCCCGTCCAGCAACACGACCAGAGATATTCTAACACGTCAACTAACATGCTGCACACACTGACACGTTTATGATGTTAATATTCAATCTTAATGTGTTTTTAAGCTGTTTTTTCCCCAGCACCATGTTTCCACCAGAATGTCTCGGTGACATGCTCCTGGTATCCTACTGAAAGCTTTATTGTGGGTTTGAGCAACAACGAGGTAACGTGTCGGGCCAACAACAATGAATTGATCAAGCATTTACAGAATTTATGATTAATCGGTTAAATCATATATATGAACGCAGATATGCTGTGCGTTAACTTAATGCTGTATGATGTTATGCATTATATGTTCTTTCTACTATCATACAGACTTATTTCGCGCAACACACCGCAGGTTTACAGTTAAATAACACAAAGAATGAATGAAAACCCCAAATCCCCCAAAACCAAGGAGTGCATTTAAAGCATCGCTGGGTCTCGCACGCTTCCGCTTTCACATTAAAGTGACTTTAAAATGGATGAGAGTATGATTATTTCACGATGATCACATAAACCGTAACAGGAATCCTTCATGTAATTCCTCGTGGTGAACGATTTTAGAAAATGAGAGTATTCTGCGCAAAACAAAGCAGGTTCACGGTTCATGTCAGTGCCACAGGACATATGGAAGCCTCCCATTGGTCGGTCCAACCTGTGACGCGCTAACGCGGAAGTGCTCCACCACTGCGAGAGGAGAAGATGGCAGCTCGCAGGCGCCTCGTCTCGGCTCTGCTGGTGTTTCTCTGCGCTTCGTCGGTGTTTAGCGGCGCCGAGAGTCAAGAAGCGACGCTGACGGGCGGCCACCGCGCCGCCGCGGTCGACGACCCTCCAACGGACACCGAGAGAGCGGAACAAGCTGCCGAGCAGCCCGCGGTGGAGGAGAGGCGGTGGGAAGCGACCGAGGTGGAAGAGGCGACTCCGGATGAAGCTGCGGGCGAGAAGCAGGACACCTCGGCCCCCGGGACCGCGGCCCCCTCCTCCGCACCTCAACCCAAGGATGACTTTCAGGAGGAGCTGGTCGTCAGACCGCTGCACTCGGGAGATATTTATGCCAGCTTCCAGTTCCGCACCCTGTGGGAAACTGACTTCACCAGAGAAAACAAAGGTAAGCTAGGTGCTAGCAGCGACAGCAACACACGCTGCGGTAGAACAACTGTTGGGTTGCCAGGTTGTGGAAAGTCTTTTAGTATGACACATTTTAGCTCTGAAGTTCATTAAGGACACAACACACTGTTTTGACCGCTGATCTTTGTTGACATCATAACATCATTTGATAACATGAATAACTGCAGGTGAAAGGCTATCATTTGCTAATGGCTTTAAGAAACCTATGCCTTTAATGTATGTCATATAAACATTTATAACTACATATCTGATATTTTATCAGGGAAGATGAGAGAACCCAAGTCTCTAGTCTTCTACTAACAGTTTATTCAACCACATAACTGAACTTATTCCCTTAGGAACTTCATTTGCGTAAAAGCACAGGTGCATATCGTACACATATCACCACAGCACACAATATCCAGAGAGCAAAAATTCATATAGACAATGATTTTTTAACCCGAAACTGTGTGATCTTATCTCTATTCCACAGTCTCCCACTACCGGTTGTTCCCCAAGTCCCTGGGTCAGGTCATCTCCAAGTTCTCAGTGCGAGAGCTGCACATCTCCTTCACTCAGGGCTACTGGAGGACCATGCAGTGGGGGCAGCCCTTCCTGCCGTCCCCTCCCGGTGCCGAACTCTGGGTCTGGTTCCAGGACTCTGTGACGGAGTGAGTACAGACCTGAGGTTGTGGTGGGAAATGGTGGGGAAAAGTTACTGACCCGCGTTTGATATTCTGTCATCACCCCGGTGAAGTTGTTGGACTTATGCCAGACCCAAGAGTGTCAGTATATGAGGTAGCTGGTAACGGGGGCTTGGTGGTCCCACGGAAAAATCAATGCCTTTCTAGACTCAACAACTTTGAATTGTAGAGTCAGATCTACTAATGTTTGACATGAGGCTCATTAGAAAACAAAAAAGCCCCCAAAAAACAAGTTTTATTTTGTGTATGAGACCTTCCTGTTATGTGAGACATGCTGCATTGTTCATAAACTGGTTGACTGCTAATTTCTATATGCTCGTGATGCTACGTCAACCAAAACAAAGCTGCCTTGGGCTCTTTAACTCAATAATGAGAACTGTGAAATCTAGGAAAGGATGGGCACACCAAGAAGTAAATAACAATGAGAATCCAAGGGTGAATTCCTTGAAAAACAACAATAACAACCACACAAAGTTATATCTGGCTGTTAAATCAAGCTCTTTTATCAACTTGCACTTATTCTCCAAATAATCCTAATAATCACTATCTAGAGAACAAGTCACAGCTTGTGTTGAATTGTAATCATCATGTTTTTCAGCAGTGAAATAGGGAGAGATTTTAAATATATTCATCTATCATAAAAAAATCTAATTAAAAACATGATCTCACAGGAACTCAAAGTGAAGATGCAGCGAAGATGTAGATTTATATTTAAGATGAAAACTTATAATAAAACTTATTAGCACAAAAACTGAGATCTGATTACGACTTTAATTTTCATGTACAGTCTTTGGAAAGTGACAATTGGCAGTTTGAAAACATTCATGAGCCTCTTTGTTTTAATTTTAAGCAAAAGAAAAAGCTGACCGAGCGTTATTTCTGTTCTCAGTGTAAATTACATAATATTCATTGTTGACACGAGTGACCAATTCCTGAATAAAAACTCCCAGAAAAAAACATTTTTGTAGTACAGTTTCATTTTGCTGCAGTCGGTTCAGTCTTTTCAAAATCGCCATAACATTTTTTTCTGCCTTTCTTAGTGTGGACGGCACCTGGAAAGAGCTGACCAATGTTTTGTCGGGGATTTTCTGTGCTTCACTCAACTTCATTGACTCCACCAACACCGTTCAGCCCAGTGCTTCCTTCAAACCACTGGGAATAGGAAACGGTACAGTGACGCTCCTTCAATCTCCATTTGCATTTTCAAATTCCTACTTGTGATGAACCTGTCTCAAGCTAATGTGGTGTCATCAGCCGTCTTGAATTCTTACAGCACGGAGGTGGTACAGTGACTGTCCAGGGTTGCATTTGTCATGTAGACTGATTTTTTTGTGACTTTTATGTGTGTTCAAGTAGAAGCGACCGACCATCGCTTCCTCCGCTATGCCACCCTCCCACGAGAGATTGTTTGCACAGAGAACCTGACACCCTGGAAGAAACTATTGCCATGTGGATCCAAGGTGAGTGTCTATGTGTGTGTGTCAAGTAGTCATGAACAGCACAGCAGAATTGTGAATGTCAGTATGATGCACGCACTGACATCTCAGAAGCTCAAATGTCACTGCAGCTAACAGAGTGTCTTTATTGCACTTGCAGGCTGGTCTCGCTGTCCTGTTGAAGTCCGAGAAACTCTTCCACAGCAGTTTTCATTCCCAGGCAGTGCACATCAGACCTGTGTGTGAGGACCGGCAGTGCAAGACCACATCCTGGGAGCTCCGACAGACGCTGAACGTGGTCTTTGACCTTTACACCTCTGGACAGGGCAAGCGAGGTGAGGAAAAAAAAAAAAGCACATTCACTCTGCATTCATCCCACATTAATGTTTAGGGCTTAAGAGTTAAGTTATGTTTCCTACACTAGTCAGAGGAAAGAGCCAGATAACAGATTCCCTGCCTGAGTTGATTCTAGCTGTTTGTTCCGTCAGAGTGGTCTCTGTTCAAGATGTTCTCTCGGACCCTGACAGAAGCTTGTCCACTGGCCTCCTCCAGTAAAATCTATATCGACGTCACAGACAACCCTCAGGTTTGATCTCCTCACAATACATCCATTTTAAATGAGTAGTTGTTTTCTTTAGCGCAACTTTATCTTATTTATTTTAAACCAAACTGTCCAAGATGTTTCAATGTGGGAATATTCAAGATTATTTAAAACAGATGTAGCAGATTATAATTAGAATCTTTTCTACAAATGATCATGTGCGACCGAAATACGATGTCACATTGCAGGGGGAGCAGTTTGAACTGAGCCCGGCCACAGCCCTGCTGAGCCAGGCAGTGGTGCTGGGGGACAGACGCACCTTCTCCGTCTACGATCTGACCCAGCAAATCACCTTCGGCAGCGTGCGCTCCCTAAACCTGCTTATCCGCTGGAAATCCACTGAGGGTGAGTGACGACGTAGATTTTATAATGTCCCGGTTCATTTGTCAATCTTTAGGGATAAAACAGTTTATTTACAGACGATTTTTTTAACAAAGTCAAGAAGAGAAAGAGAGCGGAGTCCTGTTATGCAAATGAAACACAGTCACGCCTCATATCAGCATCGTTGGATTGTCATGTTTCTAGTCTCTGCTGTGATGTCTCCCACATGGACCACTATTAAAGTACCCCCGTCTCCACCCACGGTCTCCACATTAGGTGACATGCTGCGTCCGCTGCTCCACGCTGAGCGCTACGTGGCCGGTTACGGGCTGCAGACGGGAGAGATTCACACGCTGATGTACAACAACCACCCGTACAGGTCTTTTCCTGTGCTGCTGCTGGATTCAGTTCCCTGGTACCTTCGTCTCTACATACACACGCTCACCGTCACCAGCAAGGGAAAGGACAACAAGCCCAGTGAGTCACTTTAGGAGAAAGAAAAAGGCTCAAGAAATGACATAATGTGACATCTCTGTGAAATTGTTCATTAATTATTTTATATTAAGTTTTATTTTCCCCCCAAATCTTGTTAAAATTGGCATCAGGAGAAATGTCTTTTCAAACATCTCCCATGCACAATCAAGTTAATTTCCATTACCTTTACCTTAAGTAACTCTTTTTTAATTTGTCTAACTGGTTGGCTAAGTTTCTAAGACCCTCTAAGTCTGTGTTTGCATGCGATGTACACAACAGGAATCAGTTTCATGTGATTCCATGGAAATGCCTCTTTTCACCACAAGGAGGAGAACACGAGTTACAATTTCTCTCATGAGAGCTGTAGAGTTTGCGTTGGAGGAGACAGCATTTTTTTCACTGCCTGCCTATTTTTATTGTTTGGGTTTTGTTCAAACATCATAAGTAATGCTAGTTTTGAATTATTTTCACACTATATCTATATATTCACAGTATGTTAAACTTCTGAAAGTTGCCAAGTATGGTGGATAAACACTAAAATGGTGCATCAGTTAAGTGGTTACATGTCGCTCTTGATCTGCCAGGCTACATCCACTACCAGCCATCCAAGGACCGCCTCAGGCCCCACCTGCTGGAGATGCTGGTCCAGCTTCCTCCCAACTCTGTCACTGAGGTCACCGTGCAGTTTGAGAGGGCTCTGCTCAAATGGACCGAATACACCCCTGATCCCAACCACGGCTTCTATGTCGGGTATGTGTGAAGTTTCTAAAATAGATGCACAATTTTCCATTGATGACATTTGAGGGGGCATTATTTTGTTGCATTCATCATCATGCGTTAAGATTTCCTTTTCTTTTTTCCCCTCACCGTCAAAATGACTGAAATCTGGTCTGTTCAACAGCTCTTCAGTAATCAGCTCTCTTGTACCGAGTATTGTCGCCATGGATACAAACAGCACTCTGAAACGCCCCCTTTTCAGCAGCTTGTAAGTATTGAGTTTCTTTTCCCAGCGTCAAAATGCCATTTGACGCTGCGTATCAATGTGTTGTTTTGAGTTCCTGTTAAAAATAATGTTTGCTTTGAAGAGCAAAATATCAGATTTCCCTTCTCCCTCCAGTTTTCCCTGTAAAGAGGAGTCCAGCTTCTTCGTGCGCATCTACACAGAACCTCTGCTGGTCAACCTGCCAACCCCAGACTTCAGCATGCCTTACAACGTCATCTGCCTGACCTGCACCGTGGTGGCCGTGGGCTACGGCTCCCTCTACAACCTACTGACCCGGAGCTTCCAGATTGAAGAGCCCAGCCCAGGACTGGCCAAGCGGATAGCCAACATCATCCGCAAGATGAGGGGCGTGCCGCCTCTCTGAGGCTGGACACAGATGCCAACTGGCTCTGCTTTCAGAGAGAAGCTCTGCTATTGGCGAAAACCACTGGTAAACATGTGATATTCAGGGAAAAACGGAGTCAAACACTGGTGTGAATGTTGACTGTATGAACGGTCAACTTCAGGTTTTGGGTTTTCTTTTTTTATGGAAGAGGATGAATGACTCTGAACACTAACACAGGCAGGATCATTTCCTAATGGCTAAAGACGAGAAATGTGGACATTTGTCTACTTGGAGCTTTGTTATTGTTTGACAAGTAGAAGGAACCAAAGCTGTGGAATCTGCAGCAGTGGGAACTGCATCGGTGTGTTTTTTTGTTTGATTGTTTTTGTTTTGTGAATGTCAGAAACCATGAAACCACACTCCACTACATCATAATTTATCCACACCGTCACTGCGGCATTTTATCAGTTTGGAAACTGAGATAAAGTTATGTTTCTACAATGATGAGGCTGCACTATTTAAACCTCTGAGTGGAGATAGATAAAGGACCCTCACCTTTGGTCTCATACTTTGTTCCTGACATGTTGATTCCCATCGTCCCGTCAGGAAAGATTAAATACAAAGATCTTTTGCAGTCAGACTGTAACATTTTTATCAAAGCTCAGGTATGACCGGTTTCCCCACGGCCAAGCTATGAAGGTAAATATGTTGCAAAATGCAAGCGCTTGCATTTTGCAACATATTTACCTTCATACAAGCAAACTAAACACAGCATGAAGGTTGCACTATGGGACATCCAGAAGTACAGTTTATCCTTTTTATGTAGAGTCCCTGTTGCGTGATTCTTTTCTGTTGACGTTTTAATGAGAAAACACCTGCACACAAAAAATACGGAAATTGTTTTGCTGAACAACCATGTGATTTGACTGGAACTCGGAATAGCCCTCTCACCAAACATTTATTTTGCACTCATTTTTGACTGCATGCTTGAATGTTATATGCAATTGTCTGCAGGTCATGAAAATGATTTGCCTTTAGTTTGCGACTTCCTCCCTCCTCAGCTTGATGCAGTTGAATTGTGTCTTACAGCAGACAAGCGAGTAATGCTCGTCTGCCTAAAAGTCTCTTCTGTTTTGCAATATGAATGTTTGACTTTACTAAGTGTGTTTGTATGTTCTTTTTTCGCCTTTCAGTAAACTGACAAACATTTTCTTTTTATGACATTTTATAAAAACCGCTAGCTGTGTATGAAGGTACACTGTTTCCAAACTGCACCGGAGCTGGAGCCACATTACTTCCCGCCGGGTGCCCACATTTTTTTTTGTGTAAACAAACTTGGCCCCACTTTCTGGCAGAGCCAGAGAGAACAAACACAGTCCTCTCTGTATTCGGCCGGTCAGCATTTCTCACCCCTGCACGTTTGGCAACAGCGTGGAACAAAAACGAAGGGGGAAAACAAGCAGCATTCCACACAAGTGATGTTCATATCTGGTCATAACTATGTTTTCTCTCCAAACAAGTGGGGCCGGGAAAATAGCTCCGCTGGCTCGGCCTTCACACACTGTTTTTCAGGAAGCCTCTACCCTCAGTGACATAGCCTTCACCTTATTTTGCTTTTTTTTTTATTATAAAGGGATGGAACAGTGTTCAAAAGTACGGTCACCAGAAGTTCTTCGCCATCTCTTTATATAGTCTTGCTTTCCTGCAGTAAGCGCTTTTCATTCTTGGCATATTTCATCATTTGTTATTGCAGCCGAGCTCTGGCCTGAGAAGCCCGTGAAAGAGACCTGTGAAACTCGAATCCTGTAACCAGCAAGGTGATAAGTGCATAACACATGTCTCTGTTCTGGAAACACATTTGTTTATTTATTGAAATACGGAGAAACAGAAAATGCTGCATTCCTAAAAAAAAAAAAAGCAAGGGGAACAGATATAAAAGCACTCTGCAGAACATTTTCCATCCATTCAGAAGGTTTACAATATACAGTACAACCACTCATACAGAAATGGACCAAATGTTATTGATGTTAAAGAAAGATAACTGATCAGCTAAACTAATCAAGTTAAAATACAAACACACTGCAGGTCTTTTAAAGACTACTCTCCTTGCAGGGAAGGAGACCAAAGTGATCACCTTTTCTCAATAATACAACTACGTGGGGGGGGGGAAGATACACAGCAAAAGTGAGTAGAAATGTAGTAAACAACAGAACAACACATTATGATATGTCCATTGTTTTTCGAAGTGTAGATTACTTAATCAAGAAAGTGTTCACCAAAGTTTTTTTTTTGTACTTGGGTTCAGAAAAAAACTTTTTAAGGACAGAACCTTACTTTCTCACCCCACAGAATTACACTATGTCCAAACTGGAGCTCAGAGTTTTTTTTTACCAAAGTGTGCTTTCTATGAAAAAGGTGGAGTGATTGGCTGTCCTCTCAGCAGGGCTCGCTGCAGGCGTGGCCGCAGGTCGTCCTGCAGCACTTCTCCTCTCCTGGACACTGGCCGTCGTGATAGCAGTACTCGGCACACATGGGGGTCGCCTGGGGCAGAGCGCAGCGACCCGGCTTCACTGGCAGGTCAGGAGACAAACACACACTCAGTCACTGTGTTCAAATATTCACGAGCAAAGTGCCAACAGATTGATGTGATCGGACGAAACACCACAGGAGTGTCACGTTCTCGGATCTGTGTAAATCTAACCTGTGTATGGTGCAATGCACTCGTGTCCGCATCCATTGTGGCAGCATTTCTCATCGTTGGGGCAGTCGCTGTCCTTGAAGCAAAATTCAGCACACAACCCGGAGCCCCAGCGCCTGCGAGGACACACTCCTGACTTAGCTGCAGGGAAAGAGAAAATCAACAAATATTCCAAGAGGAATATTCCGAGTCCGAGCTTGATGTCCACATCAGATCAGCAAAGATTTAACAGCTGCTCTGTACAGAAAGCTGGAGGGACACAGTGAAAGACAGAGCACTTGTGGTCTGCAGGACAGTTCTCATCACACACACTGATGTGATGGGACAACATTTGGGCAAAGGCAGTGGGCTGGTCTGGGGAGAATCATCAAAGGGGTTACATTTATGAAGCACTATGTGATAATGAAACAAACGAACAGACATGAACTTGTCAGAGAGAAACAGTGCACTGGCAGATCATATGTTAAACACACAAAACCATCACACACACACACACACACACACACACACACAACGTACCTGTTAAACTGTGATCAGCCTCTGCTGTGTCGAGGTGCACACATACGCCGAGCGCCAAAAGCAATGCACAGACTGCAGACCAGTGTTTCTCCATGTTAACTTCGTGCACACAAGAATGTGGTCCTGTGTGGACAAACATCCCAGTATACACAACCTGCAGGCTGACCAGCCCAGTCGGAAGATGCTGGGTCCTTGTGCCTGTTGAGTTACGTCCTCGTCTCAAACACACCTCAGGGGTCCTGGGACCTTCGATGGGATGTGACAGGAGCCTGGTATTTGATGGTGTTTATAAAATCATAAATATTATTGCTACATTGATCATATTCTACACCATCTTTTTAAGATGATGACTGTCTGCTGTTACATTAAACTTGTTTATGGCACTTGAATGGAGTTTGCAGCAACTCCAATTACAATATTTTTCACGTGCTGCGGTTTAGTCCTATTCATGCTAAATATCCCATCAGATGCCGTTTAATCATAAAAATTTTAAATAATTCTTGGGAGTATTGTGTGTCCAAGAGAGATAATAAATTGGATTATCTCTTTTCACACAGTCCTCCACAGATTGTGGTCTCCATCTCACCCAGCATCACCATTATCAGGTCGTACATGTTCTTTGTGTTTAGCTGCAGTTAATCAACCACGTCACTGTGTCATTAGCCACAGATATATTTAACCAAATATTATGAATTTGACGTGTAAGATGGTTGTTTGTTTAATTATATAGTTATTCACTTATTGTTCTTATCCTTGTACTTGAAGTACTTTGTCTTTTTAATTTGTTTTCTCATGCACCAAAACACCAAAGCAAATTCCTTAAATGTGAAAACCTGCTTGGAAATTAACACAATTCCAATTCTGATTTATCAAAATAGTACATATTCAGCTCTGAATCCCAGTCAGCCTCTGATGTATTAACTTCCATAATGGATTAGTTCTTATCATAGATTTCCCCTTATTTGTAAGTGTGGGGTTTACATCCTAATATGGTAAAACAGTAAAACACTTCAGCTTGAGTTTAAAGCATCATAGTAAGCATGTGTTTTCACTTCCTGTGTATTGTTGACTCAGCGCTGACAATGAGTTATGTTGTGCATAAAAACCTGACGTCTGTCGTCATGTGCATGAACAGCAAACAACACTGCATCTATGAGCCGTGATGGCAGGGATAAGGGCAAATTAATGAGATAGTCGGCGCAATTTCATTTTGTTTCTTGCATGAGGCAGAATGCAGCTCCACGTGTATTAGATTTCAGTCCGGTCAGGCTTCCCCCTCCCGTGAGACTGGACCGTCTATCTGATTCACTCTCTTGATAGGGTGGTGCCACTGCCTGCAATCTACAGTGCTGCGTAATACCAGACATGCTGAAAAACACAACCTGTCTGCAAGGCAACAGATTTGCGAATTGGTCTGGTCACCCAGTTTTCATAAGAACTAACATCTGCAGGTGAAAAGTCTAATTCCAATGAAAGTTGTTTGCAGTGACGTCTGTAGATTATTTTGCGTAACGATGGCACTAATTCTGGAAGAAGTTGGTGTAGATTCTCATCCTTTCAATGGTGTGAACATCACAAACAATTCACCTCCATTATTTTGCAGACAAGGCAAAATGTCTGGCATTGGAAGAAATATTCAGATTTTGAGTGAAAGTCTGAACAATAATCCCCCCAAAATACCCCCCAAAATAACCCCCAAACCCCTCTCCTTTACAGGAAACTGAAAATATGCAGCAGAATGGCCCCTGTAAATATTTATTATGACTTATTATATCATAAGATTATTCATATCAATGCATCAACATGAAAGCAGCATTTTAATGTAGCAAACTGCTTTATAAACTTTTTGGTAGTTTCATTTAAACGTAATCATTACTTGTACCTTCTGTTAACCTCAGGTTACACAGGTTGCAATATAACTAATCAGTTGTTGACTACCTCCTTTGACTTATTACTGCTGTAACAAGTGGATTTCCCCATCGTGGGATCATTGAAGTTGATCATATCTGATCTTAAGTTTATGCATGGCCCTTTGTTTTGTTTTGTATTTGTAATTTGGCTGAAGCAATCCTCTAGTGAGAGACACAGTGGCTGAGCGAAGGAGGATTCTGGGAAGAAAATCCATGAGATGAAAAATAGGAGAGGCCTACACAGTAATTACGTGGTTTTTTTATGCTTAAAATGTAAAAAAAAATAAAATGTTTTTTATGGGACTATGAGTGTGGTCATTCCTTCGTGCCAGCTGTGACCATGCACTTCAAAAATAATGTCTGTATCCTGTAGGATTGAATGAAAACGACGGCTGTCTGCTTCTGGTGCAGTACCTATGACAACCTCTGGGTGGGGGTCTCCCCTAAAAGATCTCAGGAGCCTGGGTCTGTTTTTTTTCTTCTTCCTTTTCACCAATCTGTAAATTATTGTTCACGTTAGATAAGTTTTATAATGAAGCATGATTTTAGCCGAATGGATATTATTTTATACCTGTTTAAGTATTAATGTGATTATAAGTGTTTTGATTAATACAATAAATGATCATGCTATCATTTCTACTTCTGTTTTGTGAAATCCGTGCCTCTCAGATGTTGCCATGTAGTCTAACTATGTAAATGTATTCTGTTTTGTGTTTGATTTGATTGACAGGTATCCCCCAAACCCTTAAGCAGAGAGAATCCAGGAGGTTATTATACAGAGGGCGAGTTATTATACAGTGAGGAGTAATTTTACCCCACGGAGCGGTAAGGCCATGCAATTTACATGTCCACCCACATTTCTCATAGCAAGCTCAATAGCCAGTGGGATCTCAGCTGTGGGCTTCTTAACATCTAAGATCTGTTGTTTTTCTCATTTACTTTCATACACTATCTGACATATCTGACACTTGCAAGGGTGTGTGTGTGTGTGTGTTTTGCATGTGTTTGCATGCACATGCGTGCCCAGTACACACGTGCACACAAACATCACGGTTGTATTGTTTTAATGATTTAGTATTTTTATGTTTCATTCTCGCCACACCGAACCTTAGACAGCACCTTGTTCTTGCTCCTTCAACTCCCTTTCCAAGTCCCCAATGTTTTCTCCACCCCCCCTCTCGTCCTTGGGAATTCAATCATGGAGTAATGTTGCAGGAAACCTTTCCTCTATGTATTCATGTAACAAGGCCTGGCTGGTGGGTGTTATTGTATGTCCTTGAAATGATGTAGATCCTATCAGTTTCACTGGTGGCTGTGAATGTTGAACGTGCGAATGAAATGGAGCAAAGATGGCTCAGCGTGACTGCAAGTGAACATTAGCAGGGACGGTTACGGGGCTGGAGTTGTGGGGAATGTTAAGAGTTAAAAAATGAGGTAATCTGCCAATTTCTGTGCCTTTTCTATTTTCACCAAAGACGGGCTCGCAAGTGGAGATGAACAATAGCAAATTGATATGCTTACATAATGGAACTGCAGAAAGCGGACTTAATAGTGGGCATGACAGACACTCTGAAATTCAACACATTTCCCTTACATAACACCTAACAGCAAATGTAAAAGCAAATTATTCTTTTGAGGATAGGAAAAAAAAATGGCTGCACTTTGATTTTACAGATATTAAATTACTATTAAACACTGGATTCCTTCTTCTGAACTGGATGTAGTGTTATGGTAAAAAAAAAAAAACATAGTGTAGATTTCCTTTGCTGCTATAACAGAAACCTTTCAGGCCAAAGTCATATGACAAACAAGATAAATGGGCATAATTTCCCCACCTCGTGCTCACATTGTTTCCAGACTGACCCAAAACAAGTCTCAACACCACCCCTGACCCCGAGGCCCCTCCCCCCTGGTTTCCCATAGTCAATCATGTATTACATTGTGCATTAACCTGCCATTGACCTCTGTATGCTAAACCCAATTGCTGTATTATCTCCCCGGTAATGTTCTACTCTTAGTTATCTTCCTAGGACTGAATCAGATTTTGTGTCCCACTTTACCCTACGGGCAAAAAAAAGTGTCACATGACCGCCAGCTTCTGTGGAAGGATGTGGGGGCAGGTGTGGGTGTCTAATCTAAATCAGCAAAAATTGGATCTGAAGTAGAGGCTGCATCAGTAAAATGTCAGAGGACATTTTTTTCCCCTCCTTTTGGAAAGGAAAGGAAAGGTTGGGGTGTAGGAGTTGTTATTGTTATTTTTTTACATTAGAAACAGTGGATTTTTAAAAAAAAATGACACTTTTAATTTCTCTAATTATCACTTACTGGCTCAAGCAGTTATTCCCTCTGTTATTCCAACGCTTGACTGATGCTCCCACAAATGTGTCTACTTATCCTGCTTATACGGAGAATAACGGTAATCCTGTGATAACGTTTTGAAGTCAAAATAATGCTAATGCCTCTAATGATGAAGCATGCTCAGAAATCCCTCCCCGTCATCCCATTGTCTCCCGTGGCGGAGGAGCTGGCCCCTGGGGCCCCACGGGAAATCTGTAATGTATTCAGCCAGGCCTTGGGAGTAAAATGAAAACAAATGTGGTGTAATAAAGGAGAGAAGATGAAGCGATTCTGTGATGATGCTCTCCACCAGCCTTATAAATCAAAATAAAAGTAGAGCAGGTCATATGTGCCCCTACCTACCATCACTGGATACGCACACACACACACACACATACATACACACACGCACATTACATGTATGTACACGCATGCATGCATACAAATATGAAGCGGAGGAAAACATGTATAGGATCTATTTGTAGTAAACAGAACATGTTTCCGTTTTGCAAATGAACGTTGCTTCATGGTGCATTGACTCTTGTACATTCTATTTGATTTTCGCGCATTTCAGTCATTTCTTCACATGTAATCTAAAAAAAAATGTGTCCATTCTCTCCGATAATCTGATATCTTACAACAACTTGGACGTAATTTTACAGTCACACCATTCTGACTACAAAATATCAAAATGTTATCGTAGCTCCGACCTCTCTCCTTTGTATATTGTCCCATCGCCATGGTTGGATTCCTCTATTGGTCAAACACAAAATCATTTTGTGTATGTTTCCTTTTAAAAAAGACATTTCTATAAAGGCCTGGGGATGTGATGTTATCCAACACTTCCTCAAGAAGAGCTGAGATTTAAAGGAACATCTAAAGAAAAATGAATATAATTCATTCAAATAATATTTTTGAACCCTAAGATTTATCTTGCGAACCTGTTGAGCATTTCTTGACCCGGAGTTTGGAAACCACTGTCACTGTGATCAAACAGGATCGAAGCCGATGCAGGTGGTAGTTCTGCTCCTGCAGCTGTAGGGGCTGCTGTGGTGCAAATGAATGGAACCGTCTGAAGCAAGCGGTCCAGAGCAAGAGAAGCTGGAGGCTTGATGATAGTACAGTAGAGGCAGCATCTCATTATACAGAAAATCCCCCCAAAATTTAAATTAAAATGGAAACAAACCATGCAAACAGCTGCTTATCGTGGCCCAGATTTACAGTGGAAGATTGAGGATTCATTCAGTGGCAAGGGGAATTTGGGTTTGTTTTGAAAATGGCCACCCTCGCACTTTTGTTTGGCTCTGCAGTGTTTTAGGTTTGTAGGGTCAATAACGAGAGAGATGGGTCTTTTACTCCATTGCATTTGCATCTTGAAATACTCTAGAAACCCTTTTGGTCGCTCTGAAACCTGCGCACTTTGAAGACGGATTTGAGACTTTCTCTGACAAGGTGGCTGTTTATCACGCAGATAAAGAATAGTAAACAGCGGGTGCGATAAATAATTGATGCCTAATAAGTTGAGGGAGAGCACACCAGGTCTCCTTTTTTTTTATTTTTCGGGCCAAGAATAGAGAAAGCCTCCCGAGTTGTTTATTTCCTCTCTCCTTTCTTTCTTTTCATGTCCTTCTCATTTTATGAGCCATGAGTCAACACAGCACACGTAAATGATATTTTGACACAGAGAGCCATGAATAATGCATTTGAATTTACTTTTATGCCAGAGTTAGACCCCTCTCCACACCCCCCCTCCCTTTTCTCTTCCTTGCCCCCCCCCCATCCCGCTCTCTTTTCTCCACCCTCCTCCTCTTCCTCTCTTCACTATTCATCCTCACCAGAGCTCAACCTCATTTCTCCTCTCCATGCCCCTCCCTCCCTTTCCCCCCTCCTGCTCTCTCCTCCTACACCTCTATCAGACAGCAGGGAGAAAATGGTGCGGGATCAGACTCGGCGCTTTCAGAAACTGAAGATCTACTGTATCTGCGTTTCTCATCCAGGTCTCGCTCAGGTGGCTGCTCACTGATACATTTTTTTTATAATCATGGGATCCGGAATTGGGACAGACAGACGGCGCTATTTTTGCAAAAGTGACTGAGTTCAAAGATTGAGTTTCTGCTTTACTGATTGATTTTCTACAGATCAATGAGTCGAAATAAGGTAAATAAAGCAAACGTTTTGAGAGGAAAAAAAAAAAGGGAGGAGGGTAGGATGGTGAAAACTGATACTGTTCACACCTTCTTCAAATGGGGTGAAGCCTTTCACGTATGTTGTACTACACTAACTAATGAAGACCTGCACGAGCAGCGAGGCCCCGGTGAAGCCAACAGCATCGATTCAGCGTCTAAATTAATCATCTATTACCTGATCTGTTACGATAGAGTCATCAAATGCCGGCACACTGCGTGATCAGCAGCAATCATTCTTCCCTGCCACATTGCTAATGTTCTGCCCGGGGGCCCGCAAACTCCCAGACACAGTGGTGTTTTAAAAGAAAAACATTTATTCCGATGCTAAACAGCTCGCTCGCAGCCATGACGACGTTATGGGATGGGGGGGGGGGGGTTCAAGGTGACTATCTCTGACCACGTCTTCGTCATCCTTGACATAATCATTTTCTCTGCGCATTGTGTTTGCTCCTCCACCTACACACCGTCAGCATCATCCACATCTTAAGGCCAGTGGTTCAGATCTGGGCTGATTTGACCTTCCTGCATTTTTTCTATTGTGTTGAGGAGGTTTTTTTAAAAAAAGAAAATGAACAAACAAACAAACTGAGATTAAGCTTGATTTTATTCTTTTGACTTTCGGTGGATCTTCACAGGAAAAACCTGTTGACATCACACCTAGCTCCAGACGGGGGCCCCGGGCTTCCTCCAGGCAGGGTCTCTTTTCCTCTTGTATCACGAGGTCTTGGTGAACCTTTCTTAGTCTGGCCCCTCGCCTGAGACCACTCTGCCAGGGGAGACCCCACTGGGAGCACCAGGCTCACAAACCTCTCCACCACGTGGCTCCTGCAGAGGAACCATTACCTTTAAAGAACACAATACTTTTTTTAAATGACATGGTGTCTGTGATATTACACTGTGATCTGAACCTTCCACGAAAAAAACCTCAGCAAGTTCCAGAAAAAAAAGATAAGTAACTTGATTTTATTTCATTATGTTTGTTTCACTTCCCACAGTTCCTACAGCTAAACAACTATCACCTGTTCAACAGTTTTGACCTCTCATTATCTGACGTTGTACTTTTCATCTTCTTCTTTTTTTCCATTGAATTTTACCCAGGACTCTCAAATTATACCAGATCTCACATCCTGCGAAAATAAAGGTCAAATTCAAACGACACCAACTGTGATACAACATCAACACCGAGAGGAGGGAGGGAAAAAAAGAAAGAAACAGTCCGGGAACCCCTGATCCAGACCCTATCCAGATGGTGATAACAGTCACTGGCCGCGGCCTGTAATCTCCTTATTTTTTACACTTTTGAGTAATACAGTCCTCATCCCTCTGGTGTGAAATCCCCCTGCAGAGAAGTGGCGTCGACAGAAGCGGGGACGAATAATCTGCATCATCCTCATCATCCACAGAGTGGTTCTTCATTCATAATTCACAGTCCACCCATTACATCTGATGAGAGCCACTGACCTGAAAATACGGGGGCGAATGAGCTCCTTCAAGTATGGCCGCTCACATTGTCTGCGTCCGTCCTGTACATGTTGCCAGCAAACATCAATAAATGAGTCCAAAGTCAACACTGAGATCGGATGTCATTTCTGTTGGTGCACATGGGAACGTGACCCTGTCCAGGTTTCCACACAGATACATTATGTTTGACTGAAGCTCCGTAACATCGGCTCAAATAAATACAAATATAATGTAGTTCTTACTACCGTAAAGAGATGCAAACTGTAATTGGATGTTTCACAGCGCGATGCACAGTTACTAAACTCTGTGAAGTGATTACACGTTTTAATAATTGCGTAAATTTTGACAAAAGTAGATTTAGCTTTCCGTTTAAAAGGTCGTTTTGGTTTTTTTCAACATCATCGGGCATCATTGTGTCTATGTAGTATTACATTATGTGCTTATGTCCGTAAAGTTAAGTAGTTCTCCCTGCTACGTCCCAGAAATTGCATTTTCCCAGCGATATTTGAAAAGTGCAGACACACAATGTTACATTTATTTAAATTGTGATGTGAGCATTTGTGTGTGTGTGTGTGTGTGTGTGTGTGTGTGTGTGTGTGTGTGTGTGTGTGCGTGTGTGTGGTGTAAGACTGCAGCACACATTAATGGTGTTTTCTTCTGGCCATACATTTTCCCCGAGTACAAACCTCTTACCGCAGGCATCCTTTTGTTCTGCTGTGTGATGAGATTGTGACGAACAATGGAAAGAGCTTACCCAACAATAACAAGTAAACAGTGAATTACTCTATCTTCTTTTTTCCCCCCACAATGCGCTGCTCTATATGCTGAAACACAACACATTTGTCTGTAAGTGGTATGAGGTTATTTGATAGACTTTAAAGGGATCTTCTGAAGATTTTGTGGCTGGAATTTTGCCGTAACAAACTTATATAACTCGTATTTCTACCAATAACAGGTTAGATACTGGATAAAACATGACCAGTTTTCACATTAAATATACGGGCTGTTTAATCACAGCTAAATGCATTAGTCACCGTGTTGGCCTCAGGCAAGAACTGTGTTCACAGCACATCATTTGCCGTGATATCTAAAGCTACCATATCCCTCTCAGCTAGTTTCACTGAGTGTATTCCATGTTGGAGTTAAGTGCATATTTAACAGACTCTCTAGTTCCTCCTATGTACTGTAGTTATTCATATCAAGCCTTTCGGAGATAAGACAGTCTCTGTTTTACAGTTTTAGAAGCCCCCCCTCCTCCCCAAAAAGAAGTTGAAAAAGTAGAAAAAAAGAGGAAACTGCAACCTTGTCAACACTGTGCCCATCCTGCATCAGCATGGAAATTAGGGTACATCGAGAACATCAGCGTGACTTCAAGTCACCACATGAGTCATCTGGGATTATGAGTCATATTCTACCTCAATGCAACCAAAAGCCCTGGCTCTACCGCACACCTACAGACAGGGAAACTTTGCACAGGCTGAAGTTACCACCTCAGCACGCCTGCAACTGTTGACCAGACATTATGCATCGCCTTTTTTTATCGCATAGTGCACATCTTCAAAAGATGTGATTTGATCAAGTTTGAACAGACATTAGAGGCCAAAACCAACTCCAAAGCCGTGAGAAAATTGCAACTGTCCTGCAGTGATATAAAAAAAATTAAATTGGTTCAGTTTTTTTTGCACTGTTTAGTTTGGTAGGTCTATTGTATGGTAGGCCTCAATATACATCAGCAGTATATTAAATCTTGTTGCATCACAAATGCACAAACACTTCAATGCAAACGTGCAGGAACAAAGATCCGCGGCTCGGGCATAATCAAGTAAACTTCATCTCAAGTTGCAGCGTCTCTTTGAAATGGATGCATCTGTGCCATTAAGGGGAAATAATTGTGGCCACTTTCATCCCCCGCGCAATTAGTCTCTCTTCTGTGAAGTTGCCAGTCAGAAAAAAAAAGACAAGAGCAGACAGAACCTTTGTCACTTTAATCATTTCTCTGCTGTTTTTTTTTTTAGCTTCTTTTTTTTCCACACTGAAATTGAATGAGTTCCATACAGTTGAATGTCAACAACTCAACGTGTACTTCAGGCCTATTTCGCATCATTAGTGCTCTTCTTTGAGCCGACCCTGACGCTCTACCAACCTGCGGCATATGTTCGGCCCAATGTGTGTGTCGTTCTTGGTTTTCCCAACACAGATCCTTTTAAATTAACACGAAAGTAAAATATTCTGTGACAGGAAGTTGAATGAGGCTTGAAAATTCAGTTAGACTTATGAGTCATCACAAGAATGTTATACCAAAAAACAGTATCTACAAATTAGACCATAAAATGATAGAATGAGCTGTGCTTTTAAAATATCAACATTTACTTAATTTTTAATTTTTTTTAATTACAGTAGCACAAGCATGCACCCAAAACCACACATCACGAAAAAAGATTCCTAGAGAAAGAACACCTCCATTATCTGAAATGTAGAAGTGACAAAGATAATTGAAAAGTACAATAATGATTTTGGTAGTGTACACTGTTTTGTTGATTCACTCTCTCTCTCTCACTCACACACACGCACACACATTTAGGTTTTGGGTTCATACATTTGTCAGGTCTGACTTTGTGCTAAATATTTTCTATAAAAGAAATTTTTACTCTTTTGAAATACAAAGCGAATAAGTGCATTTACTCAAGTGCTGTATTTTAACTACCATTTGGCAGTGAGTTTAACCGAGCTACATTAGTAAGCGTCAATCTGTTCCATGTGTTTGGCTTGGCTGGTGCATCAGCCAATCAGAAGAGACGTGTGAGAGAAGAGATCTAGGCTACAATTATGTTGAGATATATCTTTTTTAATAATTTTGAATAAAATCCCAGACAGTTGTACAATGTGGAACCTTGAATTTTTTTTATGATAGATTAGATAATACATTTTACTCTAATACTAATACTGCTTCAAATTAAGTTTGATTGCAGCATTTTAATTCTTGTTCTTTTTTTTCCATGCAGCTGTTTTTACTCGTGTAAAATATTTGAACATTTCATCCACCACTTCACTCATTGCACGTCTACCAATCACAGATAAAAGTGAGATATTGTCATGTTGAGGAACAGTTCACCCTTGGTGCGCACACAGTCGCCCTCTGTAGCACCGTGGTGAAGTCGAGTGAACCAAAGCTACAGTTTGAACCTCCCCAACCCCCCATACCTCCCAATAAAACTGATTTGCTCTGGCATGTATTGTTTTGGGAAATAAATCAGTCGACTCTTTCCACTTCATGCACTCGTGACATCATTTGTTTCCCCTCTTAACTCAATTATTGTCACTTAGTTCATCTGCAGGGCAACAATGACCTGTAGCGACAGAATACAGGGCCCTTCCCACTCTCTGTAGCCTGACAGAGAGGACGGGGGAGACGGATACGCCTTGAGCCTGCAAGTTTGTCAAAGTTAAATACAGGAGAGAATATTATCCGCCTTATTTTTCCTGTCACCCAATCCTCCCTTTTCCCACCTCGAAAATAAGCTTTAAGGTAATTGTGTCATTGTGCCATAAGGCACAAGAAAAATGGTAATCCATTAAATTGTATGCCATGTTCTCTGTTGCTTTTGTTGTGCAGAGCGATGCCACAGGATTTTGGAAAGGCGAATTATGAATAATTGCCTTTGATCCAGGAAGCCTGACGAGTAATAACATTTAATGCTATAGCTGATCAATGAAGCTAATTCTTCATGTTTCGTCTGTCAGAAGGTGCCAGCTTCTTGATTGTCATCTTCACAAGGAGAAATTGGGAATTACACCGGCTCCTCTGCCACAGAATCATTCGGTTTTAGTTTACTTTCCTCAGCCTCCAGCATGTCGTGGCCTGACATGTTAATCAGCAGCCGAAAGTTTGGAGGCAAAAAGTCACTCATTGTGAATAATTTAGGGTTAAACATAAGAGAGGCCAGACTTTATTGAACGCACACATTTGAAAAGGTCTTTGTTGTGTCAATTAGCTGATGAAGCATCATCCACTCCCCTGTTGCTGCCGGAAACCCGATCCGTTATTAAATGGATTCACGTTACAGGGGCAGTGGAGAGACAGAGAAAGGGGACATTTTCAATTACATGTCAGCACATATGACTGACAGTCGGCCACCATTTGATCAGGCTTTTACTTTAATTGCTTGCATGCCATTAAGTATAATCGCTTATGGTGGAATTTAATCAGTGAGGATTCAGCGACACACTGTGCGGACTCAGAAAAGGCAAACAGACAGCCGAATACGTTCAATTAAAGCATGAGAGGTTGTAGACAGCCCCATCATCACGCTTAATTTAACTCTAACACAAACAATATGTTGGTGTTTAATTAGGTTCAAACCACTCAATTGAGCATTTTGTAGATTTTTGAACATTGCAGGCCAAAAGCCACCGGCTCAGTAAGTGGACAAACAACTGCGTGATAAACACTCAGCAGCATTAAGTTGCTGGATGAAAAGAATCTGAACATATTAACAATGAAAACTTAAACACTCGAAATGAATGACATGGCTCTCAGCTCCAACATTTAGAAGACACTTGTAATCCCTTCAGAAAACTGAAACCCTTTGTTTTTTGGTTTTATAAACTATTCCCTCCCACACTGAATACATTCTCCCCACCCAACATCTCTGCAGATGCAACCATTTGCAGAGGAACACAGCAGCCAGATACCGAGGCACAAAGGAGACAGAAAGCGATCACGAGTGGGTACTAGGAAAAGGGGAAAAGGAGTGAGATGCAGAGAGAGAAAAAAAATGGAAAAGAACGCCGGAGCTCAGCCTAACGACGAGAGCCTCCGCTCAGCAGGAAGTCTTCATCCTCCCAAATATTCAGCAGGCACCTGATTCTCAGCTGATGGTCCAGACCCGACCATATTAGGTCAGGAACATCACGAGACCTGCTCCTCCACCACCTGCCAGAGGGCTCATCTCCTCCTCCGTCAAGACTCTCGGGGTTCTTCTTTTTGCAGGGAAAACGAAAACCATTATAGCTGCCGATAGAAGATATCACACTTGTGGATACGTGAGAGATCTTTGGTTTTGCTGGTCAAACACTAATAACTGTGATGAGAGAATCTGTCATCAGAGCAGTGAAGGACTCAGATTTAATTGTTGCTCGAAATAAGTTAGTGGAAAGTGGAAAAATAGACCCTTTAATTGTCTTAAATTTGACAATATCATGTTAAAACTGATTGTACAGTGTAATGGGAATTAGAAAACAACGCTCATCCTGTTTCCCTGTAAGCTTCACTTTCGTCATGTTGTTCTCTCGGCCACCGGGACGCGTTTTTTTGTGGAAAAATGCCGACTCGATTTACGAAACAAAGTTACTGCGTCACCCATTTGCGTTTGCCAAAACCAGGAAGGGAATAATGCTTTCCATGTATCTCTCCCCAGTGACGGATATGGCGGACGGTGGAACAGCGGAATAGACAAAAACAAGAATCCTGTTGATGGAGGAACAAAAGCAGGCGAAGAAGGAGAGTGATACAAAATAAACGACATGCAGTTGGTCTTCTTTCTACTGGATCAGTAAGTAACACGACCAGTCGACTTATTGATACTACCGGACGTTTGACTCAAGGTTATTTGTTCAACTTAGTGTTTTTACAGTTTTTGGACAGTAGCCAGGCTGCTGGTATTAAGTTAACTATGATGCTAACGCTGCCGCTAGGTAATGCTAGGAGCGTTCTTCTTTCTTCTCCTCCATCATCTCCAAAGTGGTGTTGACAACTTCCTGAGAAAAGGTACCTGCGTCCCTACCGGAGTCTCGCTACTGCAGCATCTTTACGAGTGATCAAACAGTAATACCAGCCGGAACCACTAGGGGCACAAAAGTTGTCTGTTGCCTCAATAACACCTTGTTTTGATTTGAGATAAGCAGGGCGACTAAAGAAGTCGGTCAAAAGCTAATTGGAATTTCAGGGGTCAGGTCACCCTAATTAAAATATGAAAACCTTTTTTTTTCTTAAGCATAGTTTTTATGAAGCAATGAGGATTTTGGTTGACTGACACATGGCTGGTTTGACCATCAAAGCCATAATGGAGTTGGCTTTGTGAGGCCTGCTCCTTCTGAGATTATATGGTACGGGCCTGTGCTATTCTCAGCCCATGGCATCGCAGATCCATTGAGCTTTGGCTGAAATGCCACAGGACATAAATATAAGGGAAAAAACAGCGGGAAGACAGGCCTAAACAAAACCTCCCCTTTGACTGCCTCCTCTCTGCTACTCAGTAAAGAAAATAGGGACAACATTGAGGTGGCTGCATTCGTCCTATGTGCACAGCGCCACGCATGGGTGTTCACCTAACAGATGGATATCCTGGTCTAAATTATAATCAGGTTATTGCAGCGAGAAGAGGGACAGCTCATCATTGATAGGCATGTAATTTGCATTAAAGTACACAATGCTGTGAAAAACCCCCACTGCATGTGACATAATCCCTCAGTCACTTCATCTAGTTGCACAGAGCCGAAGATCAGAAGACAAGACTAGGGCAGTTTTGGTTTTTTTAAACGAGAAATTCTTTTTATTTTTTTCAAAAAACACTGCAGCTCTGAGTGCTGATAATACTTTGTGTTTCAGTTTGTTCTTGTTTTCCAGACAGCATTGAGTAGCAGCCTCTGGGGCTTGTCAACAGTCAAACAGGCCTCCTCCTCTCTTTCTCTGTTTTCTGTCAGTTTTAAGTGATAGAAGACAAGGGTGAGGGATGTCGGCAACAGGCATCTGTGCAGGAGTGTGTCGTCTTTTGACGCTGGTCTCTCCTGGCGCAGTGTGAGACCTGTCACTTTTCCTCTCAATCACAAAATCTTAAGAGGCAAAGAGGCGGAAATGGTGCTGAAAACATCTTACCACGTTCCTCCTGATTGGCAATTTGTGACTATTATTTAAAGACCTGAGAAAAAATAGGAAGAACAACAATGTCACGTGTATTCCATTAAAAGGACACAACGGACTTAAAATGTTAAATTAGAGGGGGAAAAAACTCTCGCTGTGTTTATTCTCTCAGTTTCCTGTGCTCACTCGTTTGTATCATAATGGCTATATTCTCACAATGTTCCCCACCATCTGTGGGAATGTGATACCTTTCTATGGCTGAGTGAAAGAGGGGTGGGGGGAGAGAGTGGTGTTCTCTAATCCCAGAATCCCTCACATCGAATCATGCAAATTTGGTGCACTTTGAAGAGAATCCAGCTCCCTACCATATGCAGAGTGAAAACAACAATCTATTATGCATGCATTGCACCAAGCTTATGGTAATGTTATTTCACTGCTATTCCTATAAAGTCAAATTTGCAGATGCACAACATATCTAAAGTTTTTCTTTTAAAATATTATTTGTCTCATCGTGGTGTGTATGTGTGAGTAACAAGCAGAAGCGTCTGGAGGTGTAGCTGCAGACGCTTCTGCTTGTGTCTCGCTGCGGAGGTGATGCTTGAAAAACTGAATGGGTGATATTTTCTTCCTTCCAATCTGCGTTTGAGAGCTTGTATGTTTCCTGCGTTCACACTGAGTATGTTGTCATGAGTCAAGTTCTGCTCTTCAAAGAAAAACTGCGCGGTTGAAAACTTCCTGTGATACAGCGCTATTTGTTTTTCAAGGTGTTGGGGACCGAGGGGCTTAGCGTTCATGATGTGTCCGTCATGTCGTTCATCAGGAGCAGCCCGTGTTGTCCGGCCAGAACAACATGATGAAGTTAGCGATCCGACCCCGGCCACAGATACACTTTTAAAGACCAGGTATTACGCGCTCATCACAACAAACCGCTTGCACACTCTCACTTTTCATATTTCACAAGCCAAAGAACTGCCCGCGTGCTTTGTTGCTCTCTGTCAATGGGTGGATTAAGAACACGGCGTCAATGATATTTCCATTTGTTCAATGGATAATTAGGGCCCACGACATGCCAAGAATCATTTTCCATCTTAGCTCATCCTAATTTGGGGGAGGAATCATGCAAAATGCAATTGGCAAGATGAGATGTGTCTGGTGTCTCCCAAGCGGATGCGCGCTTTTGTCATAACATGCAGTTCTTAATTAAAAGACGGGCGCCTGGCTTGATTGTATTGTGTTGTAATATAAAATAATAATGCATAAGCTTTCTCACACTGCACAACTTCAATGTATTAAAACTTAAGTTTATTAGCTTACATATCTATCTATCTATCTTTCTATCTGTCTGTCTGAACTGAAGTCATCCTTCTCTCCCTCTCAACATTTCCAAAAGAAGGCACTTCACTGAAAGCAACATCAGCAGGTTTGAAGCAGCCTGGGTCAGAGTGGGTGGTGTTTTAAGAAGGGATGGCATACCATTGAAAGTGCACGCACGCACGCACATACGCACGCGTGCAGCCAAGCACATTTTGTGGTGTACCTGTGACAGCGCTCTTATGAAAGATGACAGTGTGTCAAGCAGTTTCTTGTTGATTATGAAACCTATTTCACACACTGAAGTGCTGTTGTTCTGCAATGTTGCATGTGCCCAAACCTCGTACGTACCCGCTGCTCACTTGTGGAGCGACAGTGTGTAGGTGTCACCCTGCACTCTTGATGATGGCTCGGTAGTTAGAAATGCATTTCCGTCAGTTAAATGCACTGGCAAACCTTTTAAAGACCTTTGACCCGCAGTTTGCACACTTTTTGAGTTTATTTAAGATTGAAACATTTTCTGTTGCCCCATAGTCTGACAGTTTCAGTCTCTTTTTTAAGGCTGCACAATTTCATCCTGTGAAAATATTCTAAAAATGTTGTGCTTTAAACCTGGACCTATTTGATATTATCGAGAACTAGAATTACACAGCAGTTTTTCAGTTCTTGTGATTTTGGTGTAAGCATTTGGTTACAGATTTTACCTTTGAAGGACAAAGATGTCTCATTAATGTTTCTCATAATAACAGGGTGATTTTGCATTGTGAAAAATAATTCATTATTCTGATTAAGTTAATTTATTATCATAGGACAATTGGGTTCAGCACATATCATAACGCCGGCCCAATTGACCCTGAAACATCCAACAATACATTTACTTCTCAGCTCGATCTAAAAAGGCCTATTTGTCTTTTTTCTTTAAACTAAAATTTAAAATGAAGCTCAGCCAACAGGTCAGAGTGGTTTACACGTCAGAGGTTTATACGTACTTGATGGAGTCCTTTGGTGCGTACACGTACAGCACAACAGCATGCAGTATATTTCCAGCAAACACTGTCGCACCCGTGCACCCATTATGCATATGAAGCCTCATAACACAAGCACACACCTTGTAAATCTACAGGTTTTTGGGGGGAATTAAACTGTTCACCCGCTGCTGAGAGTGAGCGTGGCCCTATAGGGGGAAGCTGCATATCATGCAGGATGAGAGCGGTTACCACGGGGTGGCTTTATCACTCAAACTGGCCTCGTGGAGCCCAGTGCTCTCTGCCAGCCAGACTCCGAGTTATTCTATGCCAGTGGAGCATTGATTTTCCACACTGTTAGCTCACATTATTCCCCCTTTCCTCAGAGGAAAATTGCTGGGATGAAAAAAAAAAAAAAGGACTCCCTGTGATCGATTGGTCCACTGCTCTGCTGAATTCAGGTTACAAGCTGAGGGAGATGAGGAGAGAGGGAGAGCAGCGAGGGAGGGAGAATGAGGATGAAGAGCGGGGGGAGGGTGATGGTGGTGGTGGTGGTGGGGGGGGTGTTTGTGATAGTCTCACTGAGGTAAATATGAACTCGCAAAATTACCGGATATGGCGGCATATAGGCACAGTTGTAATGCAACAACAATACAGCAGCCCACGTGTGATTGCTATTAACCCTTTTAACATTCACTATTAGAAAAAATAATAATAATAATTTTTAAATTTCCGTATGGGATTATTAACTTCTTAGTTGTGTGTGTTTATTCACGATGAAAGAGTAGAAATGCACTTCAACGGGCTCTTTTTTTTTAATGATCTAAGCACAAGGTGCAAGTAAGTGCACTTCAAAACAACGTGGGTGCCGGATGGGAAAATGACAACTGGTCTGAAACTAGTACACTTGTACACACTAAGTGTACTTTGCACTGGGCATGAGATAGGGCCTGACAGAGTCTTTTAACTGTTCGCTCACAAAGATTATAAAATATTTGTTAAAAAAAAAAGAAATATCTGTGACAGTGAAATCAAAGCCGCCCATTATTTTCGTTCTTCTATTTTGTATCAAGATTCTAAAGTCAATTCTTCACACATTCAGTAATTAGTTATTATCCACAAGCATTGGATACAAAGCCAAGACCTCCAAGAGCAACACAATATTATAAAGAGAACATGAAGTATACGAAGACGTAATAAAAAAAACAGCCCACGCCATCAACAGCCAACAGTCACTTAGCCGTTTCCGATGAATAAATAATGCTCCATCTTCCACTCAGCCATCGCTTCTACAAGTTTTAAATGGTATACATTTTCATTAATGTCAGTGGGTTCTACTTTATTGTGCTATCCTGTATGTTAGGTGAGCCTTTCCCTCGGCCTCTTAAGCCCATTATGTTAGCAGTGATGCATATGAACTCATTTTCACATGATGGATGTGAAGGACGGAGGAGAAGCACAATGGCCCATCCAGCAGCTCATCTGTGAGAGTGAAAACAGTGGCGTCCTATGTATTTCACCAGGGAACGTGAATTCATTGCATATACTGTATTCGATATAAAGGGTGCGATTTTTTTTAACCATGTTAAAGGAACTGAAACCCCTCAACAACTATTGGATGGATTGCCCTGGTATTTTCTACTGACATCCATGGTGCCCAGAAAATGACTCTGAATGACACTGGCCACCACAGGGGCGACAGCAATTATGTACAGAGATGTTTCAGTTTCATTTCTTTAAGTGTATGTAATGTACTGCGGACACAAACAGAACTCCATTCACCTCCATTGCAGAGACAGAAAATATTACAGAGAGATATTAGTAAAAAAAAATATATCTTCATGGTTTGACAGCACTGTGCTATATCAATGCAGGGTTTCAATGTAATCTGGTATACGAGTGTTAAAAAATGATGTATGTATAACAGCCCTGGAAGAATATGTCCATGCAGCCCAGCAGCTAAACATGAGTCCCGTGTTTCATGTGACAAAAAGAAGCCTCTTTTTTTTAATGAAAGTGTGTCCACTGCACTTAATATTACAATGCCATGATACTGCCTATATTTCCATATGTAGAGATGAACCGGTCATTTACTGCTCAGGGTCTTGTTTGGGTTAAAAGACCTACATAAACCTTTGATGTTGTTTGATTGAGTTTCCATGTTTCCATGAATAACTCAGATCATGTCATCACGTCGTCGGTGACAAGGTGGCCCCTCTATTTCTGACAGAGCGGGAGGTCGTATTGATTACAGTCGTACTGCTTGCATTCAGTTCAGGAAATACTGTTGATGTTTCACGTTATGTTGATGAATTAGATGCTTTTTCTCTACTTTTTTCTTATATAGTTGTAGTATTTACAGATGGTGTCAAAAGAGCTTGAGCATTTTGTGTCTTTTTCCAGGGATCACTGAGGATGTAAATTTCTTTGGTTTTACTGGCGTAAACAAACTAAATTGAGATTTAAGTATTGTTTACTATTACTGTGACTATTAACAAGTAGTGAGAGCAGTATTTGAATTCTTGTGGGGTTTTTTGGGGTATGCATTTGATCACAGACTGTAAAAACAGTAAATACGTCTTAGTAATGTTTCTCATCATCACAGGGCGATCTCACGGTGAAAAATAAAATAATTCATTATTCTGATTAAGTTATTTAGATAACAACCATCGTAGGAAAATTGGGTTAAGTGTTTAATCTGTGTAAGTCACCTGTTAAAGTTCAAAATTAGTACTTATCATAGTAATCCCCGGATACAACAAACACTAAATTTACATCTCATCTCAATCCAAAGGGTCAACAGTGATTGTTTTCATATTTATCTAAACAGCGCAATCCCTTTTTTTTGTGTGGGCCAGAACGGGCGATAAGCATTGTCACTTTAATTACATCAAAGTAAATATTTCATTTTGGCTAAATCAGATCTTGTGGCTGCAACATTCTTGTCAATGGAATTTTATCTGAAGCTCAGGACCATTAGTGGCACGGAGTTCTGTGGCAGCCTAGAGGACGGTAATTAAGTCCACTCGGCCGTGACTAAACATTTTTGACATTTTTCCTAGTCTGGAATGAACTGTCAGTGTGCAGAGAGAGTAACCATCTTGTCACTTTGTGTTTGTATAAGAATAGCAGAAAGCTGGGTGCTGCGCTGCAAGTCCAGAGTTTCATATCAGACATTTTTCATTATTCCCCCCCCCAAAAAAAATGCAGAAAAGGAGAGAATGGTGATGGCTTGAACATGCGTTTGTCTGTCTATCTGTTCCGCTGTGTGTGTGTGTGTGTGTGTGTGTGTGTGTTTGTGTAACTGAGATAGAGCGAGAGGCAGAAAGAAACGGACTGTAACCCATTTCTAATTCTCACTTATTTTATTTCACAACAGAACTGAGAGAAGCGAGGTCTAAAACACTGCTGGTGTAAAAATTCATGATTCGATGATTCGAGCTCAGTTAATGTAAAGAAAAGTGGGACACATTCCACGTTGCGCTGCGTTGTGGTTTGCTGATGGATCAAAGCTGTCAGAATAGCCCAGTTTCTCATGGCTTTCTCATGCTTTTGTTGGATTTCTTTTTTTTTCACCATATATTTGTTTGGACCTTCCCCCAAGGTGTGTGCGTCCATGCTGCGTTGCATCTGTGCATGTGCCCCTTCGCTTATGCAGGCACATTCATTAGCAAAAACTAAGGTCGATTTCAACAAAGTTGCTGCATATTGTGATACATTTTGCATCTCATTTCAGGGATGCAGCCGGGTACTAATATGCTTCTCCTCTTGTGCCTCGCTGACATAATGAGTTACAGTGGTATCGAAGACAAAATCCAGAGATAACAAGGTGACTTTGAACTTGCCTCTGAAGATATTCCACTGGCATCCTTAAGAAGAAGAAAACAACCAATGCTTTAATAGCCAATACAAGCATTCCATCAACTTTGGCATGCTTGAGTAAATTGAATACCCCTGCTTTGCCTTTTGTTCTAGAAAATGCATCAAATTGATTGAAAGAAGCAATTACGGTACCAGGGAGCAGTATTGATTTTATGAAAGTGTGCAATTACTTTAATTGGAATAACCGAGTCTCGATTAGATGTTCGTGGTAGGCTATGTTCAGAAAAATGTCTGCGTTTTACATAGTTGTTTTTGATTTTGAGCAAATTCCATTTCCAGTACAGCCCAACCTTTTGTACCTGATTAGACTGTTTTTTTCCCCCCTCCTGTAACCATTTTCCCCTGGATTTCGAAAGACATTCAATCAGCATGGGTTCATAGGAAATGAAAAAAGTCAATGGGAACATTAGTGAAAATTCTTTTCACTGTCACATGTTTGAACGATTCTGTGTGCCCAATACTGGATTTGATTTGTGCATCCCGGCATAAGTGCACAGTGCTGTGGAAGCCCCATTATGAGCAAATAACAACTGTGTTCTATCCTCGAATGTGATGGTTGCTGCAGGTACGATTGAAATGCATCTTCTGCTCCAGCAATACTGAGTTAGAACCAGTAAAAGAAAAAGAGAGAAGAAAAAAAGGGGGGGGGGGGGGGGTGAAGTCAAGCTTTAAATCTTGGCTGCATACCATGTGACTTGACATGGAGCAACCAAATGAAAGAGAGAGAGATAGAAAGAGAGGAGCTGAGAGTGAGTGAGTGAGAGAGAGAGAGAGAGAGAGAGAGAGAGAGCAATACCCCCATAAAACCATATCTGCTTTCAGTTCAAATAGGTCCTATCATCTCCATGACAACAGTCGTAATGGTAACATGGAAATATATTAATGTAAAACCATGGCAACGTTCTCCAATTGAATTAAGCAGCACCTGTGCACATTACAGAAGAAGATAAAAGACAAAAGGAGCCAGCTCCTGCTTGCCAAGCAGCTGTGGCTTTCAGACCTTAAAAACCCATCTACATTTCCTGAACGCGTTTGTTGTCCAATGTTTTCTGTGCAGCAAATTACCGGAGCGTTGAGCGCTTCTTTTTTTTTAGGGGGTTTCTGTCGTATTTGTGCAAACAGATGAGAAACTGGTTAATTATGCTCTTCTTATTCTTCTTTTTTTTCTCTTTCTGCCGACTGTAAGCCCGACTCCTCCGCTATGGAGCGGGTGAAGCCAGATTAAGAGTATGTGTGTTTTTACCATGAAATCACATAATGGTGAGGCAATCATTCAGAAGAGGTAAAAGGGCTCAGTGTTTGGGCACAAAGAGACACGCTGGAAACACAAACTCTGTATATATTGTGCACCCTTTCATTCAAGGATGTGAGAGAGTGAAAGTGGTTGTGTTCTGCCTTCTTGTCTCCGCGCGGGGAAGAGAAAACATTATCTGCATCACCATGCCATCAAATCTGATGGATTTTATCCCATCACTTTCCCCTCCCTCTTTCTTCCCTCTCCCCCATCCTCTGTGTTTACTGGTAATGACAATGGAAGCATTCTCTCACCCTTGAAAATGTGGGTCTGTGTGTGTTTGTGTGAGTCTGCAACGGAAAGAAAGGAAGACGGGGTGAGGCTGGTGAGGACACACAGACTAAGTGGAATTACTCTTAAAAGGATATTGTTGTTCCCAAAGAGTGTCGAACAGCGTGTTCAACTGCAATATTTTATTCATGCCGGTAGTCGTGTCCAACACAGCGACCCATTCAGCACATCCACTTCGCCCTCAACCCTGTGCGTCTCCAGGAGAAAATCCCCGTCTTGCTGCGACGTGGCGTCGATAAAACTCTTATCTCCAATCTCTCAAGGGATCCGATGGGAAACTATTTTCTCCATCTTGCTTTCCACCGTCCAACAACGCCGCTCTTCATACGTTAGAAGGCACTGAGGTCTCCCTTCTTTCTGCAATTGCTTATTTAAATCTTCCAGCTGTTTAATGCATGGGAAAGACGGGGAGGTGGAGGTTAACATGAAATCAACACCGAGGGAAAAATAGAGAGTCTAGATTTGCTCTCTGTCAAACATAAAGTAGGCGTCGGTGTGCTGCACAAGAGGAGCGCGCAATGCGCCGCACCTCGGATCGTTTGATTTAACTTCATCTGCAATGACTCTGACGCTGACTTGGTGGAAAATTGTGATAATATGTCCAATGTACTACTACAAGCCTGAGGATGAGCAGTTGAGTTTCCACATCTGACCATGAAACACTTTTTTTCCACTTTTATCTCATAAATCACAGACATTCCTCACCACATGAAACCACTTGTGCGGTGACATTATACTGTGATTTGTCCCTTCATAAAGCCCGGGTGAGGAGGCACCGGGAACGTAGCCTTGAATTGTGAGTTTATTCAAACTAAATTCGTTCTGCACTCAACTGCCTGCTGGACAAAGGATTAGTCTCAGTTTCTCTGATTCAGATTCCAACAATAAATCGGAATATTTAGAGTTGTCTTTTAGCTTTACTTTTACTGGGTTTTTACGGGGGGTTTTCTCAGCACGAGGCCTTGCTCATGGTGCGAACATTTTCAACAAATTTGTATCTTTTATCACAAAGACATCTTGACACCATAACATCCAGCATACCCGGCGTGACAGGGACACATTTGGTTGAAGTATTCCTTTATTTCCAGGCCAATTATATCATATTGCAACCCTGAATATGTTCGCTGAAATGACAACTGTTGCTGGCGGATTTTAATATCTGAAGATAGCCTTTAACATTATTTTAACATCGTCTCCAGGTGATGTTTCAAATGTGACAATAAGAAAAATGTGTCTTAACCCTCTGAACCCTAAGCCATTATTTCCTACTTTTGTTCCGCCGCGTCACCTCGTGTAGTAATGCTTGACAATCCTCAACCCTGTAATGTACAGTCAAGTTATATACATCTTCTTTTGTCTTTCAGGACAACCTAGGCTATCAGAATATGTATGCTTCAGTGATATCACATGAATGTATAAATAGTTATATGACCATAAAGACAAAAGAAAAAAAAGAAACGGAAATTGAATCTCACAGAAATCTATTATAATGACACATCAAACAACAGTGATGAAGATGTTTCCCTCTTGAAAGCTGTTCTTTGAAGCCTTGGAAAACAATTCAAAACATTCTGACAAATGCAAATCAAAAGTTATTTATATTTTTCAACCCAAAAAGTCACTTGTGCCATTCTGCAAAGCAATCCCTGTCTGCAGTGACACAGAGGAGTGTCAGTAGTAGTGGTAGGAGTAAACAGGAGGAGTGAGAGGTCCTGTTTTCAGTGTGAAATCTTTTCTCTTTTTTCGACCAGTCGACAACACGGCGTCTGACTGGTACAAATCTGTAACAAAGCCTCTGATTGGTCAAAGTGTATCCAAGATGGACGGCTAAGTCCGCTAACGACAACAGTAGCCTTTCACGTTCTTTAAAAAACGGGATAAAAATGATCATCAAAGTCATTAAATGTTGGATTTATCATCATGGACACGTTGTACAAAGTCTCCGAAAAAGACACTGAAGTTCCAGGCCGCACTACAAATCTTCCAAAAGGGCCACGATCGCACGGAAGCTCTGCCCGTCAAAACAAACCGTAAGTTGATCAAATGTTATGAGGACTTTTATAACATGACTCATTTTCTGTCGCATGTGACAGGTCCCTGCTCAGACAGTTAGATCTGCTCTGCATACATGATGTTGTGCTCACACACTGGGGCTGACCGATGATCCAGGGTGCAAGACATAGCGATAAAGAGTTTGAAGGAGACCTCACATTTTTTTTTCCCCCTATTTAATTTCAACTTCGACTCACCCTGTCTGGATGCTTAGCTTTCATTCTAGGACAGACAACGGAGGGTTACATTTAATATGATTCACTTTTAACATCACAAGGGAAAAGGTTTTAAGGAAGATGACTCACCAGTGTGTTTGATGAACACGATGCTATCTTGGATTAGTTGACTGGGGTTTGTGTAAACTTCCCCCAAATCCAATAAAGAGCTAGACAAAGCTGTCTGTCATGCCTGGTATGGATGCTAAACTTTGGCTGGATATTGCTTTAACAAACAACACATTTATATTATCTTTGAGATACTAAAGTCATGTTTAAAATTTATAAAAGCCCAGTAAATTATGTATCTTTTAATCAATATACTGTGAGATAATTTTTTTGCGTGTGAAATACTGCTTCGTAGCCAAACACAATATGTGCACATATATCTGAGGTCAAATTCAACATCCATGTTCGGATCAAGAGGAAAAAGAGTTAATCTACAGATTTGAGGCCGTACAGATTACTTCAATGCCTCTAACAAATGTATCGTGTTTGTCTTCTTACTTCGCAGCCGACCGGACCTGGATAGAGGCCAGTGCAAGAATCATCCTTCAGCCCAGATAAAGATCAAGTATGCTTCATTTAATCAGTGGATGCAACATGCGAAGAAAAAGCATTGTTTCACCACCATGCATGATAGAGATTACACAGAATCTGCATGTTTTGATCACAGTGGATACTGAAAATAAAAAGAGTTTTTTACAGACAGTGACTCTTGTATCATATCTACCAATCTGCATCATAAACAGGGGACTCCAGCGTCAGTTCACTGCAAAGCTGTAAAAGTTAACAGACCCTGAAAAAAGATGATAGAAAATAAAATAAAATTTTGACTTTTGACCAAATAAATTCTTAAATATGTGCAGTCACCGGAAAATAAATCTATTTAATGGTTGTTATTGCTGTTAGGTCACGTAAGGGGGAAGAAAAAAGATGCCAGTATTGAAATTATTATTTTATTTTTGTTCCCCCTTCACTCTGTTAAAAACATCTATAATTTGAGCTTCTCAAAAAAGAATCCTAATTGCTCGTCTGAAAGGGACCATGATTGGATTCTTGAATTTCTGTATGTAGGCATGACTGCTCCGCGTGAATGACAATTTTCCCCGTCAAATGATGCCATGTGGCTCGTTGGTGAGAATGGGTCCTGTTTTCCTACGTGTGCACAAAACATGCAGTCAGTCACGAGACAAACTACTTCCAAAATAAAACAAAAGCAAAACAGAAAGAAAAAGAAACCCTCAGCAAATGTCACCGGCTTGTTTTGATTACACCTACCAAACACTGGCAATCAAAAACTACACAGTCTTTCTGGGGTTTTTGTACAAACAATGTTCAGAAAAAAACGAAACTTTAACCCACTTGACATTATCACCGTGTGCAAATGTTGGCCTTTTTTAATGATATGAAAACATCGAGCGAAAGCTCCTGCAGACTGCAATACACTCTTCCTCAAATGAGAGCTGAAATGCTATAGGCAATTAGAGGAGTCTCTTGAATTTCCTTGAAATGAAGTGCTAAATGAAACGTGGTCAGACTGACAAGTCGGCTCTCCTTCTCACTGAGCGTTCTCTGTCTTGCTGTGGCGCTTCATGCAGAGGTGGGAAAGGTATACACCTCTCTTTTTCCGAAAAATCAAGAGTCAATGCATATAAGCCCTGCAGTGATTTTCCTTAATTGTGCTTTCGGGGTGATTTGCAAGGTGCATGACACAATGAGGACATGATGTCAGTCATATAATATCCCAGCATTCTCAGATGTACAAGGCACACTGTATTGTAGCTAACTTCTGCTACAAAGTCAGCATTTTTCATGCATGGAATAAACCAAAGGGGGGAAAAAACACAACACACATGGACATAATCTTTTAGTGGTTCAGATGTCAGCGGCTTATAGTTGTGCGGCAGAGTATAGGAGTTGACCTCCGCGGAAACTGGGTCATGACCTCCTTGTCTGCAGAGCTGCACCGAGGACATTATAGGACATTATCACAACATATTCCAACAGGAATCTGGACAGAAGTAGGGACTGGCTTGTGTTTCATACTGTATCGCCGCAGCTTAAAAATGACAAGAAAGGCAGATGGAAAGTTACAACTCGGTATTTCGTCCCATACTAGTAAATGAATGTAGACACAATCTTCACTGCTGTTTGTTGACACACGGCAGGTTCCCATGCCCCGCTCAAACAAGCAGGGTCAGTGCAACCTGGCACGGGGGTCAAAGGTCAGCAAGCTGGGCCAGAACACTACGTTTCCCCTCATCTCTGTGAGATTGAAAATCTGTCTGTTACTTTCTTTAAAATTTAAAATAAAAGAATTCCCAAAACAACAAAGAATATAAAATCAAATGAAAAGCTGCAGTCTTTGTATTGTCACATGCTGTGTATTGTAACACAAGCTGTGAACGTATGTCAACATTTAAATGGCGGACTCATCATCCTTGGTTTATGTGGAGGGATACGTTTGGAAAAACTTGTTGTGAGAGCATCATAGCCAGAGTGAGTTTAACATAATGGTTCTATTTGCATGTACCTTACCATAGCTGCCCTTAGGCATACGGTTTGCATGGACAGATCAAATTAAATGCCCGACTGTAAAGGTACATCATGCCCTGCACTGCCGTGGGCATGTCATCAGGAATAAAAACTGATTTGGCAGAATAATTTTTGTTTTCGTGTAAATTGTGAGTGAGGACAAAGGAAGTCAACTGTTTCACTGTCTAAAATCTATTTTGATGATCCTTTCTTCATAAGAATTCTTCAATCCCATCATGTAGAATAAATCTCTCAGGTACATGAAACTGAATAAACCATAACATATCTTCTTTTTTTTCCAAAGGAATACAGATTACAAATAAACATATTAAAACTCAACTCGATAAAAAGAAAAAGGTATTGTTCATCAAACGTTCACAATAGCCAAATTTCAGTGACTGCCAGATAGTAGAAATCGGGAAATAAGTTTGACCCAACTTTATCACAGGTTAATCAAATTACAGATGAAATTATTTTTTTACAAACTTTTTGCAAACATCTATAACCTGCAGAATATTGTACAATTTGTTCTATCATTCGACCAAGAAGTCTAAATATTGGGGGGAAAGGATTAAAGCTATAGAATCTACATGAACAAACAAACAAAACAAAATCACTTTTGTAATTATTCAACAAAAAAAATGTTTCAGTCAAATAATAATTTTTTTGAATACCCTGAATTTTAACCATGAAGCTGTTCACTGTGGGGTTTTTGTCCACATTTGCTTGAAATGCTTCACTAGCTGGTTGTTATTGCTGTTATTGTTCGCTGTTGTCTATGAACTATACACCAGTAGGTTCTTCAAGATACACTAAATACATGTGGAAACAACAAACAAAAAATTAACTTCATTACACAAACACAATTATCTGTTTTCTTCATGTTCCCATGTTCTATTCTGTATACACACACACGCACGCACACACACACACACACACACACACACACACACATCTGTATCTTAGTTGTTTGAATTCCCAACAGTATGAATACACTTATGTTTTCATGGGCACATCTAATCTTAAGCCACTCTGTGATGTATGATCATTTTGAAAGAGCATTTTTAATAATGCATGAATCAGGACAAATTATGTTTCAAAAGGTCACGATACTTTTAAACCTGATAAAAGTTTGAAGTGAAACGTTAAAAATAAAGTTCAATAATGATGCAGATACAGATTTTTTTTTTTCTAGATTGTGACCTTAAGACTGTGGCCTAGTTGTTTGAAAGTCGCCATAGTGTTCTTTACAGTCAATCAATGTAGGTCATGGGAACATAAAGCGTTCTACTATAGATGCTTTACAGTAGCTTTCACTTCCCCCGCTCATACTGGCTCGGCACAGTTTGCTCTGGAAAATGAAATAAATCTTGTGTGGGTGTAAAACAATTAGTGTGCGCCTCTACAAAGTCATCCTTCTTTATTGTTATAGCTTTTAAAAGTCATCATTTAATGACAGCACAAACTGCAGACTTTGCTGGAACTTTGGGAAGAGATTGTTCAGCATTCACTTGTCTGTTGTTGTTGGTTTTTTTTTTAGCTTTCCAAGGTCACTGAAATATCATGTGCCAATTCTGTTTTGAGATAATTTTCAGTTCAAATAAGCAGAACCCTCCGCAGTTCTTTTGTCCTCCCACACTTTGCGCAAATCAGCCTTTGTTTCTGCAGAACAAACCGAAAGCCAAATAATCTTATCTACCTTTCATCTTCACAAATTTTTTTTTCTTCATCCGCATCACATTTTATTTGAGATTAAAGTAGGACTGCATCTTTGTGCGGCACTAATTGCCATAGAGCTTCCGTAATTAAAGGACAATAAAGCCTTAGTAGTAATTAGTTTCTCTTGTTTGGTTGCGAGCCCATCAATTGTGCTTCAATAATACTGATCATTAGCATGCGCCTGGGCAGTGAGGGATGCTGGGAAAGGAGCCCTGCACACACAGCACTCCACATTCCATTCCCATGAAGCCATGGCACTGAGCCATGTGGTTAACTCTGTGTGAGCTGTGCTGGGGGAGAGTGGCAGGACGTGCTTACCGCTGAAGGCCTGCACTGCAAAGACGTCGCACTGTAACATAATAGACCTGCTGAAATAACCACCAGCCATTTAAATTTTCTGAAGGTTTAGGAGCACAAGAGCTGCAGCTGTGGGCAGATGCTGCCGTCGTGGGTTTGTGCAAAAACAATTGTACCCTTCTCTCAGTGTTCCCAGTGCTCCTCTATTCACATTCAGGTTCACCTAATGAAGGCCTGTCCGCAAAACTGTTGAGGAGTGATGAAGAGGCCGTATTATCACCGGTTTTTAATGACGATGCGTCCTAAAAAACGGTTCAAATGAAGTGTCTTTAAACTGAACAGCGTTGGGAGAACAAAGAGCATTTCTGTGCAGGCAGGGCGCAGGGATGTGCTGTAAACTGTGGCAAAGTAATAACGCCAGGCAGCAGAAAATGTGCTCTGTTCTGTACTTTGCCTTGACATGATTGAAAGACAATGGTCCCATGGATAGGCCATTTCAACATCAAATGTGCATGCACATCACAGGGCAAGGGTGTGCCATCCATCACATTCAGTGAGCTGTCAGAAGCAGCTCTCACTGCCACAGCTTCTCTCCACACACACATTTGCAATTGTATGGCGATACAAGATTAAACCTCTGTGTACATATTCCACCCTGAACACGGCATAGACACACTTTTTGAAAGTGTCCATTGTTAGACTCGAGCTGCACTGCACAGGGTTGTGTGTGAGGTTAACGTCACAGCTTTAATTGCAATTGTCTTGTGGTTGTTTTATTCCCCCTTTTAGTACAAAAAGAAAACTAAAACTTACAAATACAAGCACTACTTCAGAGCAAAACAACTTAATGATATAGCTGCTATTGATTTCAATTTTTTTTAAAAGTCATCAAGATCTCTTAAGATACTGGACTTATGATAAATAAAAACCTGACTTTAATTTTAGTCTTTAACCTATGAGAATGAGAGGAGCCAATCCACATTAATTTTGCTCACTGCCATATAGACTTTGACAGGATTCGCACATACTGGCGGTGTCTACAATAAACAGCAGCTTCAGGTATATAGTGCATGCAAATGAAAAAATAAAAAACAAATACATAGAAATGGCACTGAGCAAGTGCAGGGAGGAGAATCTGTGCAACCTCGGTCCATCCGCCTCGGCACAATAACCCAAATGGAATCCTTTATGGAGCACTGATGGAGCAGAGTGCGCTTTATAATGCACAGCCGTGCACACTACTACATTTCCAGCTAATCAGAAGCGCGCAGTTGCAGAAAGGAGAGCGGTTGCCAAGGCAGCCACCAATCTCCCCTCCCCCTTCTCCCTTCGCTCCTCTTTTCCCGTTTATTATCGGCAGAGGTCGCATGGCAGAGAGGGAAGTCCGACCACTTCTGTACTGGAACCAATGCAAGAATATGCACCTCCATAACAAAGCCTGTGCGGAGTCCTGAGAGCGGCGGGGGGAAACGGAGGCTGCACATTGACGCGCGCTGCTGTTGAGCTGTTGAAAATATATATATATATATATATATATATATATATATATATACTGTATATATACACATCGAATAGGAGAGGATCTAAGTTGGAGGTTCGCTTTTATTTGTTCTGGAACGAGGGGATAGTTTTGCCAACACGTGCGCGTCCATGCAGTTGGTACTCTGCGCCCTGAGCGAGTGAGTGTGCCACATCCTGGTGCGGGCTCTGGCTCGAGGACTGCGCATCACCAGAGTTGGTGCCGAAGTTCGGCCGCGAACGGATGTGAGGGAAGAGTGTACCGAGTGAAACTCCCCCACTTCTTGGTTTCTCTCTTTCTTTCTTTCTTTCTTTTTTTTTTTGAAGTCTCTCCTGCTTCTTTTTTTGTTTTTTGTTTTTTGTTTTTGTTGGCGCTGTGTTTGCCGAGACAAGAGTGAGCCAAAGACGCCGAAAGTGATTTCATGCCTTCAGTCTCGCACAGCCTGAGATGGACGTGAGATTTTATCCTGCGCCCCCGGCAAACGTGGGTTCATGCTCCCTACCGACTGATCCAAGTTGTCTGAGCTCGTTGGACTATTACCACTCGAACAAGGTAACTCACAAGTGTATGTCTCCTCATGCGTCGACACGCGTAATGTCTCACCTGTCTCTCTGTCTATGAGCCCGTTCACCCTGGACGCGTTTGGTCCACGGGCACTCACTTGCTCCAAACACACTGGGGGGGGGGGGGGATAGGGGGGGGGGGGGGGGGGGGTCAGCTCGTAAAGTGACCCGGGCTCGGAGGGGCTGCTGTTCACTTGGTCTGGAACGGGACAGAACATGTGTATTACTTTTCTTTTTTTTACACAGAAACCTGCAATCTTTCTATTTTGCCGTTTGGAAGAAAATTAATGGGTCCAACTTTCCCCCTTCTAACCACCATGCCCCCCCCCCCCCCCCCACCCCCCCCCCTGTGAGATTGTGCAGTTGTGTTTTGAGCAAAGCTGGCATTAAATGTCCCACCCGACGTGGAATACCAGGGGCCCTATAGAATCCATACCGTCCCACTCTGCTCCCTGCTCCGACGCCAGCCTCGCTCTCAATGATTTCTTATGGCTTACATGGGTTTTTCCCCCGCTGGGAGTTCAACGATTAAATGGATGTGTACCAGTAATGTACTGTTAATTACTTTGTAACGAGAAACCACAGAGTGTGGCTGCTACGAGTATCACTCTGTGTCCTCTCTCTCTCAGCCTTGACACCCCGGTGCAGCCTTGGGCTTGTGACCTGCTCTGACTCCGCAGGAATTTTAAACGACAGTTTGGAATGTGTTGTAGTTTAACATTTTCCAAAAAAAGATGAGAAAAAAAATGGATAATTAATAATACAGACTCTTGTATATCTCTTATTATATTGTTAGAAACTGCAGAAGGATGGATCGTCAGTTGACGTCTGACAAAAAGTAAAATCAGCTCACGTATAAAGTACTAATGAGAACCATAAACACAACATACACCCTGTGGAAAAACTAGTAAAACCCATTTTAAACTGCCAAATGATCGGGCCTGCAGTTCACACTTGTATTGCCAGCATCTGCAATCCCTAAATGAGACTTTGGTGTTGTCACCTACCATGGTTACATCGGGCCCTGGGTGTTGACCTGCAGCTGGATAGATGAAGTTCCTCTGAGACAAAGAGGCTTTGGAGTTGCTCTTCGCTTGCGTTCTCAGACAACGTTGGCCTTTAAGGTATGACAGGGAAGGCAATGGATAGAAATCTCTGTTGGCTATGTTTGTCTTTCGCTGTGTGGGCACAATGGAACATCTCTGTAAGCAAATGGAAATTTCCAGTAATTAGAACTGAAAAGATCAACTGCCAGTTTGGGTCTTAGAAACAGTGTCGTGCACGATCTTTGCTCAGGTTTGACGGTACACAGAAAAGAAAAGTCCCAGGACACAGTGACTTCCAATTCGATCGCAGATGAAATGGGGTCTATATAAAACATTTACCGATAAGGCTGGTTTACACGTGTCCCAAATGGGCTCATATAACTGTCTTCTCCACCCAGGCTATCTATCTTGTAGGTCAGTCGAATTAGGATCATCCTCCGTGCGGATAATCCCAAGAATATGCTGATATCCACGCACTGCACGAATCCTGGAAACAAAAGCCACTGGATATTAAACGCTAAAGTGCTTCCACAAGAGAGAAAGTGACACCAGCTGCTGTCATCTACAGAAAAGCGTAGCGCCCCTCAAAATTACAAGTGTTCATTTGAATTATTGAAATGCCTCCACTCCCTTTAACGAGGGTTCTTTCCGCGACGGGGGGTGGGGGGCTGGAATTTGCTAGCATCGCATGTGTAACACTAACTACCTTCACTAGCAATGCAAATGAGGCCGGGACCGGCGGGGATGATTTGGTGTCCTGTTAACACGCCGCTCGAGGTCAAGTTCCTCTCCTCAAACGCTTGTCAAACTGACAGTGGCATTGAAGAGACATCTGATTTGTAATGTAGGTACTGTATCCACAGATCAGATCGGCCTGCTGCTAATCACCTCTGGCAGTCCCGGTTGGCCAATTTCAAAGTCAGCCCAGGTCTCTTTCTTAAGCAGAGTGGAGGCTAAAGGTTAATGGTTTTTGGGGCTTACTTTGCATGTTCCTGTCGATCCTTTTCCTTCTCTTTTTTGGGTAGAATTTGATGGGCTCTTGAGAATTTTCTTTCATCTTTGGTCAAAAATATTCCGAATAAGAATAAACCTTTGGTCCGTTGGTGGCGATTTGGCAGTCATGTTGAGATCGAGCATCATTACCGACTGCTCCAGAAAAATCCCCAAAAACTAATTACAGCCACAGAAAACATTTCTCCTTTTATTGCTGGGTAATTAGCAGTGTTAATCTGAGTCGCACACAACCTTAATTGGATAAAATGAGCATGTGCTTGTTTTTAGCTTTATAGCCTGTTTATTTACAAACCTGCTCCATGTGCTACCGACTAATTCTGGATGCTCTGAGCGGAAACAAGCCTGGTTTGAGTAATTAGCAAGTTTATGCGTCTTCCAGGGAACATGTGCGGCTGTCATGCTTTCAACCCCTTTGTCACACGCTTTGCTCACTTGGAGCTGCAGCGTGTTCCATTCATAATATCTTGTGTGCACGAATGCTTCTGGTTGTAAAGTAAACTCTCCGTTCATAATTGCTGCGAATCGGCAATTGACCGCCATTGCATCGGCAGGGCTGTCCGCGATCAGCCTGTAGGCCGACCGGCCCTGAAGTGACATGGACAGTTTGTGCTGAGGTCGTTCGCAGTGATGTTCAGTTTTAAAAACACGGGAAAGAAGGAGGCGAGCAACACAAAGAAAGAGATGCATAAAATGAGCAGAACTGCTTCAAGTGTGGACTGAGATGAATCAGAAAGAGCCATAAATAACCCTGAAGATGTTCACTTCAGTACTTTCAGCGCTCACTTTGTTTCACTGTGAGTGTGTATCTTTTTTATTACTGTGGCGCACTCCCACAGCTGAAGAGATATTACACAGAATAATACCATTATAACAGCGTTGTGCTCTGATGGTGAGATGAAACCGTGCCACGCTTTAATGCTGTCGGCTGCCTAACATGCTGCAGGATGCATGTATCACTCATACAGACACTGTACTGATTTACGCTTAATGTATCAGAGGACGCACTGAAACTAGGCAGATGCACCGTGTCTTATACAACGTGTACAACTGTAATTGCGCCGTGGCTGTGTGTCCGGCACTTTCAGTTTGCCCTTTGAAATGGGAACACAGTGTCTGCTCCTTTATTTGAATACCTTAATCAAACAGTGCTGCTGCTGCCTACAGTACAGCACCAGTATGGAGTGCAGAGCACAGAGAGCCGGCCTTGTGTTTATACACACAGGCCCCACCCAGCTCATATATCCTCCCAACAACTGATATCTGCTTAGATAGGGCATGATTGAAGAGCTGGCTTTGTTAGTTGGTGGTCTCCTCTGCCTGAGATAAGCTAGGGGGAAGGATGTGCTCCATTCGAATGCCTTATCTCCATTTTATTTTTAATATACAGCTCTGCCAGGTTGGGTTTCTTGGCATTAACATATTCAGTGAGTCTCCAACATGATCATCCTCAAGAGAATAAACACAGACAAAACGTACTGTTAGTTTGGGCTTAGTGGACATATTTTTTTTTGAACTCCCTGCGTGCTTAAACATGGCTGACAACTTCCCCGTAGTGCTGCCTGTGGTACATGTTTATGTTGAGTGATGCTGCAGCTATTAGCTAATGGCACACTCTGTTTTATGGGACGAAGAGGCAGAGAGGGGGAATCCTAGGATGACTGGGAGTCAAATGGGTCGAAGGAATCAGCGGCCCAGCGTGGCGGACACTGTGGGTGTGTGTCTGTGTGTGTGTGTGTGTGCGTGTGTGTGTGTGTGTGTGCGTGTGTATGTGTGTGTGCCTGTGCGTGCTAACTCTGGGCCATTCAAGCATTTTGCTGACTATGGAATCACAATCACAATTGCTTTCATAGTCCTGTGCAGAGGAAGGCCATGCATACCACAATAAGGGTCGGTGACACACAGTGAGCAGGGGCAACGCAGGACACAGTCTCTAAATCACGTTCTCCCTGGCCCGAAATGGGGATTCTGACCATTTGAAATCATTTCAGTAAAACTGGATTTGGCTCTGACATTGGCTGAGTCACAGAGCCAATATGGCACAGATATTTCTTGCCCTAAATACATATTTTTACTTTGGTGACTGTGTGTGAAAAAGGCCCTTTCCCCATCCATCCACAAGGTGTCCACATCTGGGTTTTGAGATTTCTGTTTCAGTCATTTCTTTCGGAGATTAGTTTTATTGGCTGCAGACAGATGTGAATATTGATGAAGGGAAATACGACTGACGATGCTGTAATACCGCACTCAGGATCACAAATCACTTATTTTTCCACCATTTAAATGCTCGGTGTCTCTTTTGTTTGGCCTCAAAATGTTTGCGTTTGATGTCGTTTATGAGTCTGGCAGTATGAATGTGTGTGTGTGTGTGAGTGCTAAGCTACTTGCTTGCTGGTGGGTACCAGTGCATCCCCCTCAGCGTCTGTTACCATAATTAAAACCAGCCGCCCCACTGTAGTGTGCTTACATTAGTCAGCGCAGTCCTTCCCATGGGGCAGTGCAATGGCACTCTCATTCTTACTGGGGAAGAAGACAGAAAAAGGAAACAGCGCAAGCACCTGCTGCAGAGTCGGCCCCCGGGTGTTTAGTTAAATGTTGATTATGTTTGTTAATGATTGCAAACAGGCAGAAGGGGCGGCTCATGGCAGCATGGTGGAAATGATGTTCAAATATTTACACTTCTACTCTATCTATCTATCTATCTATCTATGATTTTTGTATATTTATGTCTTGTTATAATTAAAGGTGCAATTGTTCCAGCTGTTGTTTTTTCGGTGGTTGAAGCTCAGATTCACTGAGGAGATTATCGGAGATTAGAGCCGTCTTGTTACGTTGTTGAGACATAAGCCCTCTAACTAACTGCAATTTTTGTTGGGGTTTTGCATTAGAAAACAGAGTGAAAAACCCTCACAGGATGATTGTGGAAGCCACGGTATACAGTTGACTACAGATATTGTACTTTTAATCCCGGACAAGATCCAGTCAGTGTTTCTGGGCAGAAGGTAAACAAATGTAGACAAATAAGAGGAAGCGCAAGCACATTATATGTACGGTGTTTATAAGCACTGGAATCATTAGTCAATTGACAGAAAATGAGTCAAATCTGAGTATCTCCCCTTTTGAAAGTGTTGAAAATCTCTGGGTTACTCAGGAGGAGGAAGAGCGGTTCCTCCGGTCCACACGCCGAAGTGTCCATGGGCAGGACACTGAATCCCAAATTCTACCTGATGTGACCATCAGGTAGAATTTGGCAGCATGGTAGCTTGCTGCAATTTGGCAGCAAGCTACCATGCAAGGAGCTTGCTGCCGTGTGTGTGTGTGTGTGTGTGTGTGTGTGTGTGTATGTGTGTGTGTGTGTGTGTGAGGTTGCCTGCCTCTTTTACCAGAAGAATAGTGTGTGTGTGTATGTTACGTGTGTGTGTGTGCGTGTGTTTGAGTGTTTGAATGGGAGAAAAAGATATTTTATAGCCTGCCCAGTTTATTGATAAAATAATCAATGGATAGTTAAAGTAGTCACAGTCACATGTGTGTTATCTGTGTAAGTATTGACGATGTGAAATATATATTCATCTAGAGTTTATATATACATATATGAATGTACAGTGTATATGTACATATGTACTGTACGTGTATACTGTGCTGCATGTATGCATGGAAGAGGCTGGAAGCTGGACAAACATTCCCAGTTGTCTCAGCTTCCTGAGGTATGTCCTGTGCAAACACCATGGGCCATGGTATAAGCTCCTTGCCAGGGATTTAAGACTCTTTCCCTCCCTTGTTTTCACTGAATATCCTTTACAAATATTATTGGCCTGGTGTCAGTGCCATGTTTGTACTGCGGTCTGAGGGGACAGTACGATATGAAATTACAATTAGTGGTCCCAAGCCCGGACTAACACGGAAGCAGCACATAGAAGATGCAGTGATCTCAAAAGTCCCAGGGTGAAAAAGTTTGGCTTTTGAGTCAGATGAGCATTCTGACAAACTCATTTGTTCAAATTAATCTCATTGTTTTGAGGTTTAAAACTTGCGTTACCATTCTTTATGTCGTCGTTTACCATCAGATCACTGACTTGAGCACTTGTGTTCGTCAATAATTCACCGACATGCATTGATTTTGACTGGGAGAGGTTTGCACTTCAGGACGACAGAGTTAATGAATCCATATGATCCCGAAAATTTGCTCTCTGTCCTCTCTCCCCAGCTGTGACTGCCTCGCCTTGTCCCTCGTCTGTCAGGAGCATGTGTTTATTATGTGTGACATATTTAGCAGGCAGATATAATTGCCTGTGCAAGGTTGTAATCGTCTGCATCCAATTCAGTCAGCAGAGACTGCGGGAGCCCACAGAGCCACCGAGGTAATCAAACTGTGGCTCATTCTTCCTCTTTGAGAGCTAATGACGAGCTCCGCGATCGTTTACAAGGGGCAGAAAGAGAAGTTTGACAGAAAGTACAGTGGTAGTACCATGTGTTTAAGTCATAGCAATGCTATTATCTTTGGTTTAAGACATGGGAATTGCCTAGAACATGGAAAAAGGGAAAAGTTATTGCAGAGTTACAGAAAAAGAAAAGACCAGCAGTAGATGGTAGAGAGAGAGAGAGAGAGGGAGGTAGAGAAGAGGGCTGTGGGTTGAGAAATGGGAGGCAAAGTGAAAGAAAGAGGCCCTCTCTTTGTGTTGTCGACCTATTTAGTCTCAAGTTGGCAACGAGCCCTGCCGATGAGTGATGTCGCTAAGAAAAACAAACAGAGGAAAGAAAAGTAGGTATTTTGGAAATTATGACATACGGTCAATGGTGTTATGCTGTTGAGGATCCAGTCGCTCTCTTACTGTAACTAAGCTTCAACGAGCTCCGAGCCGCTCAGAAAGGTTGTTAACACACAGGAAGGGGAAACTTGAGCAGTTTCTTTTTATAGAATTGTTAATAATACAGTAGACAGTAGTGAAAAACCGTAGCCTAAAGCAGCACTTACTGGCATAACCCACGTGAACCAAGAATGTACGTGTATGTGTATGCATATATGTTTGTTTGTGTGTGTGTGTGTGTGTGTGTGTGTGTGTGTTGGTGCCACTTAAGCAGTGCTGGAAGAAGTATCCAGATGCTTTTCTTAAGTATAAGGTGCATTATCACATTAAAAATAGTGACGTTTTTGATTTTACTTAAAAGTGCAGCGGTGATAGCAAAACGTACTTTGAGTACCAACATAAAAAATGATCATCATACAGCAAAATAGTCAATTTCAGTGTTATGTTCTTTTGTCATATCTATTATATTGTCAGATTATTTTCACATACTTTTATCATCTCATTTTAATGTGAGAAGCAGCCAGCAACAATAGCTATCACTTATTATGATGTAGTAAATGGTTCAATATTTCCCCTTAAATATACAATTGAAGTTTAAATGAGAATATAATGGAAACGGACTGAGCACAAGTAAAGTTGAATGACCTTAAAATTGTACTTAAGTACTATACTAAGGTGAGACCGTGGCACCTCAGGAGTTAGAGCGGGTCGTCCACTAATCGGAGGGTTGGTGGTTCGATCCCTGCATGCCAGGTGAATGTCAACTACACTACGAAGCACTTTCAGTGGTCGACTTGTAAAGACTCGCAGAGTGCTATGGGATGCATGCAACATTTACCTCAATGTCATGCTGTGGTGCTCTAGTGTGTGTGTAGGCAGGTATCTAATATAGAGACAGACCAGGGTTTACTATAGGCCATGGGAAAGCAGGCCGGTCAAAGAGGACTTGCCTCCGTCTCAATTCAAGGGAGTTGCCAACGGCTAACTGCCAACCGCTGCACCTGTTGCTGCAGTTAAACAGTGACAGGTAGAGTTTTAGGTCGGTCACTTAGCATAGGCATCGTGAATGTCACAACCAGGAACCAATGTTGCAGTAGCACGGCAGGGAGAGGGAGTGAAACTGAGAGATGGTCATGTTTTATTAAGCCTGATAATGCAGCCTAATCTGTGGCTTGGGTTACACAGTGCTTTGTGGGTAATTAGAGATCATGTCGTATGCCTGGCCTTCTGAAAAATTGCACTCCGCCCTAATCCCCTCCTATCTACCTTTCACCCACCACCTCCCTTCATCTCTTTCTCACTCACTAAAAAAAAGCCCACATGCTTCCATATGAGCCGGCTTCCTGTCGGGGAAACGCACAACTAAACAAACATGGCAGCCATATTTCAGGTAGCTGGTAATCAGAAAGAATACCTTGCTGCAAGATACTTGGAAATGTGCTCAGAATTCAATAAGAGGAAGTCGACAGTGGAGCACTCTGTGGTTTGCTTTGTGGAGCTTGTTAGATGAATGACTAATGCCTCCTGGCAAGTGCCCCAGGTTTACTATTACCAAAACAATGGCACTCGATACAGAGCACCATAGCCTTGGTTTTCACACACACAGGAGCTCAGGCTGCTGTTTTCTTTTGAACCCTAAATGCTGACTGCCCATTCATGCAACATCCCCCGAACACAGAGTCCCACACAAAGGAAACTCTCAACTGACAGGGTGACTTGTTGAAAAAAAACAACAACAGTGTCTGTCATCGCTCATTGTCCCTAATTTTATCTTTTTGTTGAAAATCAAGAAATGTTTCCCTCTGGGCCATAGCTACACTCGGCTAAAACAGTAAAACAAGTTCACACACGGAGAGTTGTATAATTACTCGGATTATGGGCACAACTCCATTAAACTGTCTACGTATCAGGTGAGAAACTATGATGCAATCTGCTACTATTTTTTTTTTTACAGTTGGCTGCCTAACACCATAGACCCAAGAAACTGTAAAGGTGCAAAGTAGAGTTAAACTGTAACTCACGGAGTTTAACACATGCAGAGTTTCCCCTAGAATTTTTGTCACACCTGGTTTGAGCCAAAAATCCCCTGTACATAAAAGAAGACATGAAAGCAATAATAAAACCAGCCATATAGAAACGGTATGTCCTCCGCAACTTAGTGACAACTCATAAAACCTCATCCTACAATATGAGCTGTATGAGTCATTGAAAAGAAAAGTTTACTGGTACTGTAAACCGTTTGAGTCTTATCATCGCCACCAACCACAAATAATAAACAGTACTATAGTGTAATGTGCAGTGATCCACAAATAGTACTGAACTCATTAACTCTCAAACATCTTCTCTGCCAGCAGACCTATTCAAACACAGAGCACACTGGCTCAGTAATTCATAGGTATATGTGATCATATTGCTGCCATAAAGGAAACAAGCTTTCAGACATATACCTCATTTTTTCAGACATATACATTTACATTTACAAATACGTCCACATTCAGAACTGAGCCAATGTTTAAGTCTTTTGGGGATTCTTGGCAGAAATAGAGGACTTTTAAGAGTTGATGTAGCCGATAGATAACAGTTTTTCTGAGTGTACGTGTTGGTGTTTTTGTGGTTATGCGTAGGTTTGGATGCAGAGAAACAAAAAAAAAAGCAAGAAAACTCCAGATTGGGGTGGATGGCAGGTGTAAACGTAGCAGCAGTGATGCGTTTTAAAACTAAAAAGTAGTTATGTGAATGTAGCCTGAGTCTTGATGTGTTATTAAGCTTAACAGGGTTTTAAAACCCTTATACCACCGACCATGCTGTTACAAGTTGGATTGGTTCCCACTCTCATTCTGGTTGTTAGATAAACACTGGCTTTGCTATTATTTTTAAGATAGCCTAGATACCCTCATATCATCAAGACAATATTCTTGTCACCAAATTAAGGTGAAAGCGTTGGTTTGCGTGCAACTAAGTCGTTGTTTGAGATCATATTCATTGTCGGCCAAAGATCTGGGTTTGAGTTGCCTCTGGAGGGGGCTGTATGTGAGAACGTAGCTGCTGCTCCGGATTTTTCCAAAAGTTTTCTGTCAGCCCCCCGGGTAAAATTTCCTAAAAATGAGCCCATGTGACAGAGAGCGCACAGCAGGAAAATCTCTGGAAAATTCACAGCGAGCCAGTGGGTGTTGATGAGGACCGTAAACAAAACCACTGCTTTCCACAGCTCTCGTCATGTCGTGCCTCCTGCATGCTCTACCCAAACGCCACACAGTGTTCCTTTTGGTGTAAACGCGTCTTGACAATCTCCTGCTGCGTTTCACCATGTGTGGACATCGAACTCCAGAACTTTGCACAGTTGTGTCATTATATAGACGTATTTGACCATGTTTGTTCTGTTAGTCATTTTCGCTCATTGATGAGAATGTCTGTAAACCGTATCCACACAGACTGGACGTCTTTTGGCCTGGCTATGATCACATGACGATGATAACAAATTAGAAACACACACGTTTCATTAAAAAAATTGAACTCTGTAGGACAACGCACGCACACACACACACACACACACACACCATATAGCTTCAAGGCATTTCATTTCCTCTCCTCCTCTGACAACATCACAATATAATGGGACATGGTGTCACGTGACAAGAGCAAGTACATGGAGCAATCAAATCACTCTTTCTGTCTCTTCCTCTCTTCCTCTCTCGCTCTCTCTCTACTGTAGCTTGAAGGGCAGAACGGTCAATCGTTACATAAACTACAGTTGGTCCAATAACAGAAAAATGTGCTTCGTGTCCTTGTCAAAAGCAGAGTAATGAAGCAGATGAAGAAAAAAATAAGCTAGTGGTCCGGGTTCATTCAGGATTTTGAGGCTGAGTTACTTTGTTCAGGTTTGACTTGAAATGACACTATTTCAGACTGTTGGTTGTATGAAGATTCAATTTCTTACCAGTTTTATACCCACCTCCATCCAGAGGAAGTGACTAACTGAAACTTAAAGAGTCGAATACCAAACCATCTCCTATACCAGGAAACAAGTGTTCTGTCCGGAGAAATCTGAACTAACTGACATTTGACCTTCAGCCTCTCCCATCCTGTCTGCTATCCTTTGGTAGAGATGGCCAGTTTACATTTATTAAAGTTACTCCAAAGATATATGATATATTGCTACATATGGTATATTTTTTTCCGGAGAGTTAATTAACTATTAACTATTTATTATATAACTATTAAGTTTGTTGTGGCTGACCCTTGCTCCAGGTGTTCTGTGCTGTGTGCTTCAGCACAGAACCATCACACAGTTTTTCAGATGAGCCTGTAATTAAGTCATCTCGGTGCCTTGAGAGCGCGACTATAGCGCACTGAGCTGAGACCAATCTGCCACTAATTGTCGCGAGTTTTAATTTCTAATGGAATAAGGGCCAGAGGGAGTGTGGCTTAATGAGATGTGTGTGTGTGTGTGTGTGTGTGTGTGTGCGCGCGCTCTCGTTTTAGCAGTGTACTGTAACTGCTATTGCCCCTGTGAGTAGCGAAACAAGAGTGAGTAAAGCAAGATGTCACGTTTTGATATTGTTACCTCGTTTCGGTTTATTCTACAAAGCACTCAGGACATCTCTATAATTCCAAACTGTAAATTTACACGTAATGAATGGTAAACACATTTTAAAATATGTCACGTAATTGATTGCACATTGACAGTAGAAGCAAAATGAGCCTTTTAGTGATACATACTCCCCTTTTACGTAAACTGAGGCGCGCCCTCTCTCAATAACTGTGTGACGGTGGAGACCTTTCCAAAATGTGAGAAGTGCTTTCGCCCTTGGGAGTCAAGTTATTGCTCAGAAAGCGTGGCTGTAGACTGGAGCTGGAAAGGTTGTTTACATAGCCTTGGGTGTGTTTGTGTCATGATTTAGATTCCAGGCATTTCAATATCCAAATAAATCAGTTTAGACTTCTGAGGACAAGAAAACCCTCCAAAAGAAGAAAGGGACCAGCTGTGTTCAACATCTGTAAGGTGGTTTTAGCTCCAAAGCTCAAGCTAATTTGTTTACAATTATTACAGGCAAAGGAAGTTGGAGTCAAAGTTCACGGAGCATACAGTAATGCACTTTGAAATGATTGACAATAGAGATGTTTATCTTTTGTTTCAATATACCAATTTTTTTATTGCATTTTGAGCATTTTTCTAATTAGTTCTATGAATTTTTAATGACAGCACTTACACAAGTAACCAAACTACATGAGTTCCCCTGACGACACATGACTACACGAATCTTCCCCGCTATTTCCCTACCTTATCGCGTTTGAGTGGAGTTTGCTTTTGCAACTGACTCAAGGCCCTTCCTCTTATTGTTTCAATATGTCAGGAGCTTTGTTTGAATGAGGTCACCCATTACCGATCTGGCCTGGGGCCAGGTTGACTTCAGCTGATTTAATTGAATCTACGACATGAGTCAAATTCAAACAAGCAGAGACTGCTTTGCCATGACAGCCTCATTACTCCACATTAAGAACTTATCTCACAATGCATTGTGACTTTGGGCTTGACAAATGGTGAAATGGGATAAAATCAAATAAGTGAGTACATATCGGAAAGGGCTACTCTTGAAATGCTCCGACTCCGGCACTTGTACACATATTATCGCCAAAAGAAGCCAAAAAATGTCTCTGCTGTTTTTTTTTTTGTATGTAAGTTAATGTGAATGCCTTGTGGGTTAAAGTATTCCCATGTTTGCCGTCTCCAGTAATGGAATGACATTCAATGCCATTTTCCCTCTTTAATGGAATTTTTGTCAAAGCGTTATGAATTCAACCTGCCATGTCACTCAAGCCGCAGACAGTGCTGAGCGTGGAGATAATATGCCAATGAAACCTTTCACTGCAATTTTTACTGGTAGCTGCGAGCAGACCAAATAATGACGCCTTTATCACATCTACGGCACGACAAACAAAGGAGGCTTTCTTGTGACATACCACACCATGTGTTGTCGGGCAGTATAATGACATACATTATGTATGTAACACGTACACAACATTCATAGCATCTTAGCAGTGTGCTAGCTGCGTCTCATCAGCTCAAACCTCGACCAAATTTCTCAATTAAGCACGCATTCTTCGAGAGCCATTGGCAGCTTGGACGCAGCTTGAGGGTAACAAAATAAAAAAAAAGGAAAGAAAAAAAAAAAGCGTACAGCAGGTTCAACATGCCCGGGCCTCCCTCCGCAAGAGGGAAGGAAATGTTGAGTCTGCGAGGGCTGTGGAGTGGAGATATGACAGTGTTTGCTTAGGGCTAGGTATCGGGCACAAAAACAAACATGGCCGCCCTTAATGAGCCTGTTTGCCTGCCAAAGGTAAAGACAGCTGTTGTCTCTCGCCACAATGGAGCAGGCCTCAGTGCCACGGAGCAGAGGAGCACTGCCTCACCATAGTAACGCTCACCTTGTGTGTACTTAAGCGAGACCTTATTAAGTCCTCTTAACAGATAACTAGTGAGTGAAATGTAAATTGTGGGGCCATACGGCACTTTCATAAGGTCTGACTGAGGAATGAAAAGGTTTATTAAGTCTTGTCTGTAGAGTGCTAACAGTGAAATTGCTCATGGGAGTGTGAAATGGCTGTGCACTGAGGGCAGACATCTGACTTACTCATAACATTAGTGAGTGAGAGTTGAGAAAAACCGTGGCGCTCTCTGTTTGATAAAGCAGAACACATGTTATTGGACTGTTTGAGAGGCTGTACTTACTTTGCTTTTTGCATCTGTCTTTTGGGACTGGAGGAAAATCTCTCTAAAAATCTCTTAGGGTAAAAAAAAAAAAAAGAAGGAAAAAAAGAGTGGTTTCTGAAAAAGGACTCTAGTGCACAGGGATGCAGGTAAAGTGAAGGGTACTGAAACCTCAAAAAGCACTTTTCTCCGGAATGAGAAAATTAATGCATTCGAGCTGTACCTGTCCGAGCGAATCAGCGCTGACAGCTTGCTGCACTCCACGGCTAATTTTAGAGTTAAGATTATGAGTGAAATGACTGCACAAGCATTTTGTTCAGAGGAGAGCAGCCAGTAAGAAAGTGCAAACATTAAAGGTCCAACCGTCAATTGCATCAGGGTGGCTTCTGTTGAAACAAAGCACCCTCCCAGCCCCCACCGCTTTCCTGGCATTGTTTACAGCACATTTTGAGCTATTGAATGGACGACAGATACATACACATAAAGAAGTTTACTCAACGGTATTGTGACTTTGTTAAAAATGTCCCTGTTTACATGTTCCACACAAAGCGGCATCTGTGCTGTATCTTTGCATTGAAAAAAAACACAGCTCATCTTTTGTAATGAAGCTGAGGCAGAAATCTAGTTGCACATTGTTTTGTGTTTTCTGCTCTGCAAGGCTGCATTCGGATGAAGAAAATGATACTTGGCAAGGGTTGACCCCGCATGATGATAGACTTGATTAAATCATTGCAACAAATAGGCAGGTCCAGAAATTTATGTGGAAAATTGAGCGTTATTTATACAAATGTTTCTCCGAGGCTGAAGCGGTGCTTTGGGGATTTAATTTGGTAAAGAACAGCTAACTCCTGGTTTAGAAATGACTCAGGTTGAGAAAAACAAAATGTAAGCAGGGAGTTTGTGTAATATCTCGAAGCTGAGTGCTCACTCGTTCACTTTGAGGACAATGTAATTGTTTGGACCGTTTTTTGGTTTATTTAACTACTTTGTTGTTTGCATCCAGACATTGAGATTTAACTCAGCAGGTAACATGTTGGTTCTGCCTTCAAAGCTGCACTGCCTCAAAGAAACATCAGTAAACAACTGAACACAATGTCTAGTGAGTTAACCACTGTGACTAACGGTGACTTCTTTGCAGTTTCAGGTGTTTGGATTGCGTCGGCTATTTTTCCCTGTACAATATCATCATCTTTTGGCCAGAGACGATATGTCTGACTGCATGCCTCCTCTGGATGTCATCTGTATGTTCTCCCCCCTGTTTGTTTGCACCAGTGTCTTTCAATTAAACAGCAGGGCCAGTTTTCTTCAAAGGTTTCGTTTGGCAAGTGACTCCCCAGAGATGGAGCAGAGGAAATGGCTGAGCACATCGGACACATTCGTCTTCTCTGCTTAGTTACCTTGCAGGGGGAAGATGGTGATACCCATTTCCTCCCTCTAATGTGTTTGCTTTACACACTATGCCAAGTGTCAACATGCAACTTCTTGACAGTCATTTTTCATTTGGAGCAAGCGGTCGGGATGAATAAGCCAGAACATTGCACAGTTTTTTGCATTTCCCCCTTCTTTTATCTGTCGGTTGTTGCTGTTGTTTTTAATGTGGCTAACTTCTATCATGTTTAAGGTTAAAAGTGCACTAATCAGAGATTATTACTTAATAGCCCTGTCTGGTTGTTGGTTGAGAATAAAAAGCCAGTTATTATAATAGGATATGGGACATAATGACAGAATTAAATGAGTGTGACAGACACACAATAGGCCTGCTCTGTCATCGCCTTAGCCCAGCTCGCTCATTAGAATTAATCTTGCCTGATTAAAAATGCAAATGGCTCAAAGTCAATGACGGAGTTTACATGTTTTTATAACATTTAACTGATTTAATTACATGGAAAATGAAATGGTGGGATGTGCGATTGATTATTTTTTTCTTTCCTTTTTCGTGTGTGTCGTCATCCCCTTGCCAATTGCCACAGAGAAATGAATATGCTCTCATGCCAGGAAGAAAAGGTAATGAGATTAGTGCTCTCACTCTCTCTGTTTTTCTCCATCTCTGCCTCTCAGAGGCTGATGGTTTGGTTCATCGAACCAAGAAGAGTAGAAGAGCTGTTTTATTGTTATCACCGAAAAACGTTTTATCTTGGTCAGAAGTACCTACTCCATTGTGTGGGCTAAGAGCTACAGGAAAATTTAAAGAGTTTCCTCCTACAACGTACCATTTAAAAGAGCCCCATGCTATTTATATCTGGGGGAAAATATATATATATATATATATATATATTCAGTTCCTGGAGTTGTTTTTCATATTAAAAGAGCCATGTAGAGGAAGAGGTCTTATCAGGGAAGTTTAATTGTCTGAGGTATAACGACATGCTGTACAGCCTGCAGCAAGTTGTCACGACATGCACGACATGCTTTGACAGGTTTCTACTGAAATCCAGGAAGTTGTTTCTGCCTTAATATACACGTGTCACAATTAGGAAAGGAAAAGCAACATTAGTCCTTCAGTTTCTCCCAAATTACACCTGTTGCAAAGGACCCAGTGCATTTGTGCTGCAACCTTAAGATTAGCATTAAAAAAAGCCTCTTGAATCAGTGAACTACACTCATACTGTATATTACACATAATGAGCTGTTTGAGTGAGACCAGCCCGTTCCTGTTTTCTGCTTTCATGTCAGTAAAGCTTTCAGTCTATATTGAGACTGTGTGTGCACCTTGTACTCTGAGCTTGTTAACGGTGCATATTGATAGTTTTGCTTACTTGAAACACGCTTGGTGTTTTTGCACCTTTCAGTTTAGGTCGTAAAAAAACCTGCCAGTATGCCGTGGACATCCTGTTGGGGAGGAAATTGATTTTTTTGCTGGGTTTTGTTTGTTCTGGACTGATAGGGCGACATTTTTTTTCTCTTTACATTTCAGAGCAATTGTTTTATTGGTGTATTAACATGTTTTATGGCCGTTATGACTTTACAGCTGTTTCAGAATGGTTTTATTTGAACCCCCCCTCCCCCCTCCCTCGAATCATAAAATGTGTACAGTGTGCAAGATAAGGTATTTGGAAGTGACAGAACGTTTTCAATTTTGATTTATGTGAATGGGCCAGATGTTCTGTTTTGGTCATGTACAGTGCCTGTGTCTCCCACCCACCTTGCCTTACATCATCATCAGCAAAAGCAGTTATTTAGTGTGAAACATGGAGATGTCAATGTCACGCTACAAAGAGCTTTGGGATTGTAAGAACGGCCTGGAAAAGAAGAGGCCTTTTTATTTAAAGACCACTTATTTTGCAGTGGGGGGAAAAGACATACAGACCTTAAACTTTGTGTTGACAGTACAGGATCAATTCCAACTGTGTGTCCGCACATCAGCTCAATGTGTTGAAATGGAAAGTGTGCTATCGATCTGTGTGCATTAGTGCTCTACAGTAACATAAGTGACGAGTGGCAGAACAAAAGAGGCACTGTGCATCACACTGGAAGAGAGGTGCAGTACAATGAGGACAGTGAGCCTCATTCAGTCCATTGGCATTTCATTGTTTATCGTTTTAGGTCCAAATGTATATTTGTCTTTCATAAAAGAATTTTCTCTCACGTATGCATCTGGAACTGATTTTGGACTGTTTGATAGGTATGTATGTATAGGCCTGTTCAGCCCTGCAGGGAGAAAGGTTATGCAAGTTTATTATAGTAAAGTGCCACCAAAAAACCCACAATAGGGCTTGACAGTAAAAAGCCAAGAATCTCATTAAAGCATGTTATAATTGACACAGAGTTGCATCCTACAAATCATGTCGCTCATCTTTATCTCCATGAGCTGCCTTCACTCGCAACTGGGTTGTCTTATGAGGCTGGAAAGCATAGTACATCCTGCACAGATATTTCTTCCCTTCCAACTCATACTTTCCTTCAAGGGACAAAAAAACAATTACTCCATTGTGCCACACAGTACAGTATATCACATTCTGCACATTGCAGCTAGAGAAAAGAAGCAGTGTTGCGTTGGGACTCATGGCATCATGATAAACATGTTTGAGAAGGAGAGGGTCTGGTTAGGGGGAGGTCGCTGTCAGGCCACAAAGTGAATGAACTTTTGCGTCGTGATTGGATTAGTGTATGGTAAACAAAGGGGCTGTTTCTGTTAATATCCTAATCCTAGGCGCCCTGGATTAAAGGCAAATAAGCGGAAGAAAATTAAAAAATAGATATTTTTCCAATACTTTGGCCCAGTATTTTCACTGTATCTAATGTAACATACCTTATAGAGGAAATAATGTTTTCATTCATGAACTGTAAGGTGTAAAGATGCCAAGGCTGCACTATACCTGGGACATGAAGACAAATATCTGTGACCACATCTGAAAGAGAGACAGTTTGAGAGACAGTGTCAGGGCCTTCTCAGTAACTGCGCTGTTCAACCGTACCCACACACTGATGACAGGAAACGTGGTGGTGACACGGAAAACCTTGAGATGCCACACGGAGGGGTAAAAATAGGCCACTCGGCACGAGCGACAGCAAAAAAAAGGAGGGGGAGGAGAAGAATGAGAAAGATTGGAAAATTGGTGCACAGTGTCATCTCATATGGGGCTTTCTTCTGCAGGCCCGAGATAAGAAACTTCACCCTTTTAATGTTGGTAAGTTGTTAAATCAATCCCATTTGTGCTTGTTCGTTGTCCGAGAGAGTGAAACACACGCAAAAATGAGTCGTCCCCCCCCGTCCCCCCCGTTTAACAACAAAGGAAAAATGAACATGCCACTCTTAAGATGTTACAGTCTTCACCTCCTACACCTTCACAGTTAGAATGGCTGCCCACCTTAACCCATTACATCCTTACATGTGTAACAAACCCCATATCTTAAGTGTCAGTAATATTTCTTCAACACGTTGACCCCCCGGAGAAACCCACATTTGTTGTTTTTGCCGGGGTCATCACAGCTGGTTTGACCCCTGTCCAAGACGGATTACTCCACACTGGTTAAGATCAGTTGTGAAAGCACTGTGGGCCCTGTGCACTGCAGCAGGCTGCTACAGGGGTGGATATTGGACATGACTATGTTAGATAGATCTATAAAAACCACATTACAATGACCACTATTAATGACCTGGAGACACAACAGTCCTGTTCATATGTTCCAGCCTGGGGGTCAAGACCCATTTCATTTGCTGCGATGGAAAAAGACGATATTGGAATAGAAAAGAACAAGAACATTAATCAGCCATAGAAATTAATTATTGGACTACGTTCTAATCTTTGCTTTGTAGAAACTATATATATGCATATATTACCTGGAGTCATATATATATATATATATATATATGCGTATATTTTCCTGGAGTCATTACAGAATGCTCCAAAACAAGACATACTGTCGAACCACATTGTAAATCAAGTTAGTTCTTTGTTGATATGGAAGGCGGAGAGGACATGACATTGTCCAGTGTTGCACTCAGTTGATCATATAAAAAAAAAAATTCTTAAAAAGAGCTTGGGAGAAGGATTAAAACTTGACTCCTTTCCTGGACAAACAGTGTGGAATCTCAAGTTAGAGAAATTGTCAGACGCAGCTCTTCCAAGCCAGCCTGGGGCTTATGTTTCTGTATAGCTATTTGTCCGCCGGACCAGTATTTCTGAATATCTCCAACATCTCTCGCATCTCTAACCAGACCATCATGTCCCAGCTCAGTCTTCACACGGATATGTAATGGTCAAGCTGTAACGCCCAATCCGAGTCCACTCGTGGTCCTTGAGGAATGAACAACGACGTGTCCTCAGGCCTGCCCCTTCTCTGCATATCTGCTCGTTCATCCGTGCTGCTCATTAAAGGGTAATTACCTGTAATTAGTGAATCATGTCGCTTTAATGAAGATGTTGAAAGCTATTGGAGCCAGAAGGGCTGGCCTTAATTCTGAGTGATGTTCAAGATTAGCGGCAGACAAGAATTCAATAAAGGGGGACAGATTAATGAAATATTAGCCTTTTTTTTTGCGGTGCCATTGGTGGCTTGTATTATGTTTATATTTCACATTAATTTTCAATTCCAGCAGCTTCAACACCTGGCTCTGGGGGGCAAGTACGTGTTACTGTATCAGAGTGGGCTGACACAATGATGATGAAACTGTGTGTGTCTTACTACATCTGTGTGTGTGTGTGTGTGTGTGTGTGTGTGTGTGTGTGTGTGTGTGTGTGTGTGTGTGTGTGTGTGTGTGTGCGTGTGTGTGTGTGGTGCCAGTGCAAGTGAGTGTAGAGCTTGTTTTAATGTGTGTGTGTGTGTGTGTGTGTGTGTGTGTGTGTGTGTGTGTGTGTTCCCTGACGGCGTGGTGAGTGTTTAATCTGGCCCGGTGGCGTGCTGTTGGCCCGGCTAATCACAGTGTGTCTGTAGGAGTGCACTGAGCCAGGGGAGCACGCCGTCGCTAAAAGCGCCTGACAGACTCATTAGAGAGACCTGGCACTGAGCTAGCAAGGCACGCACACACAACCACACACACACACACACACACACACACACACCGGACTGTGCACAGACTCATGCACAGGAAAAGACACACTCAAACACATTGAAACACACAGTGGGAAAGGCACTTAAGCTCAGCTGCACAGACATTTGGATAAATTCACACATGGTTAGACACTTATTTTGGACGATATCACACACACACACACACACACACACACACACACTCATTCATATAATAATCCACAGACAAGTGTGTGCTAACCCTCTCTCTCATTCACACACACACACACACACACACACAAGCACGGCCAGGCCTCCACGTGTGAGAACAAGGCAGGCGGTGACCCCTCGCAGTCGCAGCCCAAACACAGTCAAGAGCCGAGAAAACATCTGGGAAAAGAGGAGGGAGAGGCAAAATGGAGGGTGGGAAAAAAACAAGAGGAGCTGAAGAGGAGGAGTGGAGCAGAGATAAGGGAAGTGTATGACACACTAACGCTTTCTCCCATTCAAATGTGTGTTTAGACAGGAAAATGCCATTTTCACAGGCTAATTATCTGCAGTCGGGAGATTACCTGCACTAAGGATGTGTGAATGTAGGCTGTATTTAGCTACTGTAAATGTGAGAGGGGTTAGGAGTCTCCCTTTCGCAAAAACGTCCTTCGCTTTTCCTCAAAGTGTGAAAATTAAGGTAAAACAAATAAATAAATATATATTAATTTCACAGGATCAGGTAGAATGGCATTTAGCAAAGTTCGACAAACCGCTTTGACGAAATTAATTAAGACGTGCTCTGCTTTGCACTCGCAGCGAGGTTAATTGCAACTCAGCTGCAGCAGAGCCGAGCAGAAACATTAGGTTCGGCTGAAAAACAGGTGAATGCAAAGCAGGTCAATACGTAGTCAAGTGTGGGCCTGCCAGCTGTTCACTCCCTCTGCTCTGCGACCACACAATGGCGATACACACACGCACACACACACACGCACGCACACATTTGCACGCACCCGTTCATGATGCTTTGCACACGACAAATAACAGGAGCAGAGAAAAACATGTAAATAGACCAGGCATCAATCTTTTCTGCTTTTATGTATTTCTCTCTCGTTTCAATTCTGTTCAGTGAGGCAGATACCGTGCGCAATCAGAGTAAAGTAAATAACACATAAAACTGGTGAATGGTTTTAATCCTGTTGCTGATCTGTGTATGAGGATGAAAACAACAACAACAACAAAAGCATTTGTATATGGTGCATTAACAAATGAGACTGGCTGGGGTTGTTGTCAACAAGGAAAATAGAAAAAGACTGTAACCAACATTGAAATGACCCGAGTAATAATCACTTCTGTAGCCAATGCCTGATATAGATCATTATTGTTCCTCTGTGCCATAGACGTGTCCAAAAAACAGTTTGTGCTCTAATTTATCACCAGCACACCTCAGATATACATCTATATAAATGTCTATTCAAATATACATCTAATCTGCTGCTAGGAGCTCCACATTGTTCACCAGCTACTTAACTACCGAGCAGGTATGTGGAGACAGTTGGTCGGGGGTTCGTGACCATAGCAACCCCTTTCACATTGAACACAGCGGTTTTATCCCTACAATCAATATATTAAGTATTTAATCAGTGGATAAACAAAAATATGGTACCCCTTTTATATAACATTCCAGAAAATATATAAAATCATGTCACTTTCAACACGTGATAGTACTGATGACTCTTAAAAAAGAAAAGCCCTTCACAAAGAAGGTGTTGCTCTGTAACTAAAGTTATATACTCTATCCCTCTCTCTTTCTGTCTCTCTCTCTCAGTCACTGTTATCCTTCACTTTCATACCATAAGTCCTTGTCAGGACTTTTAATCTAGCCTGGTGGCTGTAAGTGGAACAAGTTTTGCTGACAGCCTTGTTTCACCTAAAAGTCAAATCAAACTGTCTTTAATTTTCTCTACCATTGTACCATGTAACATGCAGGCCAAATGTCTCTCCCTCTCTCTCTCTCTCTTTCTCTCTTCAGAGTACAATAGCTGTTTTGCTCTGTGCGATCCTCCATTCTCTCTCACACTCTTTTCCAGCACAAGGCTATGACATTGAGGGAATGTGATGTGATGTATTGTGGTGAATTATGTATTCTACGAGGATTGTACAGAGCGCGTGGAGCAGATGGCAGCAGGTTGATCGCGAGTGTGTGTGTGTGTGTTTAATGATGACAGTGTGTGTATGTGTGACATGTGTATGAGCGTGTGTGTGTGTGTGTGTGTGTGTGTGTTTGTGTTCACCCAGAGTGGGGGAGGGGAAGGAGGAGAAAGAGAAAGGGAGGGAGAGTGGGGGTTGGTGTGTATGTGTGTCTATGTGAGCTTCCTTTGTGAGATAAAACATGCAAATGGTGGATTATTTTAATGCAGTTTCTTTTCTAGGGCCCTGAGCCTTAATCCCTGAAGCAGTTGAAATAAAAATAGTATATGTTTTCTTTCAAACTCTTTCCCTCCCTTCCCTTTTTAGTCCCTGATAAGAACTTACAACCACCAGCTGTCTAGGAACAGGGTCCTTTGCACTTTAATTCCACTGACGATTACAGCCAGATAGCATGGGATTGACCAAGACGTAGTCAGGCCTTAACTGCTCTGTTACTCAGTGGAAAGATCATTCTTGTGAAATTCCCTGTGATCAAATGGTGATAACAATGTCGATCCTATATGAAAAGAGCTGAAAGCTCAGTTTGTTTCTTTGAGTGGACTGCCGATATAAAATATGCGCATTTATAAACACTTGCGCATGCTCGAGTACACTGACATATGAAGCCAAATAAGAGGCACAGAGAGTAGCAGGGTTAGAGTGCTTGAATAACAATTAAGCATTGTGCTGACAGTCATCCATAGTCCATCTCCAGTTTCGAACATATCTTTATGATAAATTAAAAGTGAAAATGTTGCTCACCATTAGTTTGTCGTTGTTATCTCAGGTGAAAGGACATTTTTGAAATTATTGTCTTGTGGTGTTTTATATTAAAATACCTGAAAAGCCCAGACCGCCACTGTATATGACAATGTCATGTTTTCAGTTTGTAAGGGAGGACGTTGAATAATGTAAAAGTAAAGTGAAAGAGAAGAGTTTGTCTGAATGTGTGTTTTTGCTTTCAGAGGGGATAAATGATAAAAGCATCATCAGCTGTGGCTGAAGCACAATTAGCAGACTAGAGCGCACAAACACACAGATGCACACTGCTCCCCCAGTATGAAGTCGTCCCCTATAGATGAAGCCAACAGATGGCGGAATGTATTTACATTCACTTAGGTGATGAGTTTATATAGTGAAGGTTAGTCGACAATTCCCTGCACTTAGCCGAGACTTTGTTTTGAAGTATTTGTAGGCGGCAGAGGCTTTGCACCCACTCCGTTGGTCTTGGGAGTGAAGGTAAAGGATGATAACTTCATTACTTGCTCAGTTGTGCCATATTGATATTGTGTTACTTGACCGTCATTGTCTTCCTGCCTATTTTGACCCTTTTTTTAACCTGCTGGTTACCTGTCTCTGGAGTTGGTGGTGCGATGCCCCACACTCTGCTCTTGGGCTCCCTCAGGCCACCTAGAGGCGATTGCAGCGATGTGGCAACAACAAGATATTCCAGGTGGCATGTTGGCCTGCAAAGTGCAAGTCTGGTAGATGCCTGGCAACTGGCCCGCAACACGGTTATGTTACTGAGACGAGACGCCACCACAGCAGCAAGCATCCATTCAATGTAACCTCCCACACCACGGATGCAAAAACAGAGAAAACATCATTGCTTTTTCAATGAAAATGTTTTATCAATTAATCATGATTAGAGTTGTTGTGCATATGAAGGGAAGGAAATTTGTACATCCTTGTCTCGTTCATATAAGCGACAGTGAGCATAATTGAGTAAATGTATTTAAGTATTTGAGCGTAGCAGATTCGGCCTCTCTGGGATGGTTGATACTGTACTTAAGAAGAATATTTCCCGAGGCAATTCATTAGTGGTAAATAATTGAGAAGCTCAGATAGTACGAAGGTGAAATGTCTGTTATTATTTCATGGAGTTTGTGTTCTTAGGGCTCTTCAGTTTAAGAATATTAAAAATGTACAAGCCTTCCCACAAATTACTCACGCGAAAGATTCACAATGAGCCCTAATGACTTACAATTCGCCTTCCATTGTTTTCCAGCTCTGTGAAAGTGTTTTCCTGCGCCATTATCAATTCTTCTTTTTGCTTTTGGTAATATTATTGTACATTGTAAAGGATGTTATTTTACCCTCATGTATTCTTTTTTTTTTTACACACTTAAGACGGCAATCAGCTATTTATTGAGGCACACCAGCATATCAACTGTGTGTGTGTGTGTGTGTGTGTGTGTGTGTGTGTGTGTGTGTGTGTGTGTGTGTGTGTGTGTACATTGTCCAAGGACTGTGCACCTGCCTGTGCATGCAGTTATCCAATCAGTCAATAATGTGTTAATGTTCACATCAAACATCAGGATGCGGGAAAAACTGTGATCTCAGTGAATTTGACTGTGGCATTACTTTTGGCACCAGATGGGTTGGTCTAGTTAGTGGCAGTTTTGTGTGCGACCCAACGAACCACCCATTTGTTTGTGAACTGCCGTTTTGAAGCCCTGAGTTTAGCATCGTGGTCAGCTCCATCTTGGAGAAGCAGGGGGCGAGAGCTCATCCACTGAATGTCCACCTGCAACCTGCACACAACTCAGCACTTGCATGTCTCACTGTCACAACAAGTACGGCCTGTGTCATGTCAGTGTTGAGTGCATCTGCATATGTTTATTTGACCTCAGATAGCCTCATGGAAATGTCATGTGTTCAAATGAAATTGCATTCAGCTTAGTTTTTTTTCATCTGCTGAAAAGTTTTTCTAAATCCTTTCTTTGAACCCCGTTGTCTTTAGCCTCTCGGTGTCGTTTACTGATGTCTGTGCACGCTTCAGCTCAGAGGATCTCTTATCTCGTGAGAATTGTCACCTTTATGTGTTGGTTTTCCACTGATGCAACTTAAAGGCCGTTGAGGTTAATACACCCATGTGACAACCAAGAAATGGGGAGCATGTGAAGGCCTGCTCGGTTGTTCGCAGTGCTGTATGCACTATGATAGCATGATTTGTTCAGCCCGTGGTCTGTGGTCTGGACACGAGAGCTGTTTGTCCTTAACCAGTCAACAGTTGTGTATAGTTATATAGTGTATGATATAATGCTGACAGTTGAGGTTTGACTTTTGTTTTTTTTAAGCCATGCCAGTAGCTTCACTGTAGGGATGACAATTTCATTTAGCTCCTCCGTCTGTCAGTGTGAAATATTAAAGGGATTTGATACTCACATTCATGGTCCCCAGAGGATGAGTCTTGAGTTTTTGATGATTTGCTGTCAATTGCCACATATTTTAGTTGTTGACAAAACACTTTATTCAACCGTAATAGATTAGATGTCCAAAAAAGTGTACAGAGCAAAAACCCATTTGATTTATGTAACAACATGGTGCCACCCTTAGGCCATGTCGCGACTACACGTCTCCCTGGGCTTTGGACGTGTAAAGATTGCTGCGTTGATCATGGAGAAAGAGGAAATCCATTTGTTGCTCCTTGATATTCCTTTAGTCTCCACATCCTTGGCTCAGTGCCATCGTTCAGCCCCACCGTCTTGGTGGGGGTTTGTGTATATGCTTGTCAGTGTGTGTAAGAGAGAAGGGAGGTGGGCACGGGGAGGAGGCGTGTTCAGGGTGGAGGGGATGTCAGCTCATTAACCTCCATTCTTCCCCGACCATGGCACTGTGTAGAGTCACTCTGTGAGTCTCATGTCATTACTCCTCCCCTTGCACGCGTGTGCCGGGGATGAGGGGAAGAGGAGAGCGATCGGAAGAAGGGGAAGGTTCATGAGGGAGGAGGGCTGGGGTGGGAGCCTTGACATGTTCCTTTACAAATGCCCTGCTTGTACCTCGCAAACTAAAGCCCCGCCATCTCGTTTCTTTCCCCACTTTTGTCTTCTCTGTCTCTTCTGTTTCTCTCCTCCCTGCTGTCTTTCTCTCTACCCACAGGCCCGGTACAGTGTGGGTGAACGAGCAGTTAGGCTCCATACTGCCCCCGCTCCAGGAATCAATCCATCTAGGAAAAGACTGCCCATTGCTGTGGTGAGATACAGTAGCCAAGCCCCTTATTTCTTAAACCTCCTCCATTCGTTCTAACCAATTGGTTTGGAAAGGTGTACCTCAAGGTACTGACCTGGGCCCAGTGGCTCCAGAATGAGGATATATAGAGTTGTGATGAAATTGCTTGTCATGTAGACACACATCTTCTTAAACTCATGAAATTCCCTTCAGGAATATGCGCAGGCACACACTGCTTATGCTTCTCACACACGTTTCGACACATTTGAAAAAATCATATTAATTTATTGCATGTATTTACAGGCATAAACAGACACACTTACCGGGAATGATCTCAAGAGTTTTTTTAATTGCATGTACTGTATGTGTGAAAAGATGCAATGGTGCGAAATACGCCCTGCAGTTGTTATAGGCGGGTTGCACTGTGTGGGCATCCATAGAAAGAAATTAACTCTAAATCTGAAAGCACCTTCGACATATTTAGAATTAACCGTGAACTTGTTTTCAGGTGATGATGATACATTAGTGAGTGTGAGCCACTAAATCTTACAGATTAGAAACACACAATGCCCCCAAAATATAACTTATAGTATCTCCAGGCAGCCTGCTATCAAATAATAAGTTGCAATCTCGCTTCATGTGAATTTCATATCTTTTTTGAAAAACTACACTGGCAAACTATTGCACTGTGAGATATTGTTTAATACAAATGTTGTA